>NW_011332986.1:225653-240355 GCF_000735185.1 Notothenia coriiceps
TTGATTTACGCACGGCATCTATTGCACGTCTGTCCGTCCTGGGAGAGGGATCCCTCCTCTGTTGCTCTCCCTGAGGTTTCTCCCATGTTCCCCTTTAAACTGTGGGTTTTCTCCGGAAGTTTTTCCTTGTACGATGTGAGGGTCTAAGGTAGGAATGTCCCGATCACCTTTTTTTCTCCCGATCCGATTCCGATCATTTGATTTTGACAATTTGCCGATACCGATTTTTCCCGATCCGATCTTTATGCAATGCATTAAGAGGAAAAAAGAAAAAAAGCATTCAAGTTGTCCCTTAAGGTTATTTTTTAATTTAAATTGGATATTCTATCCAACATGGATATCCAACATTTTTGTTTTGTAACATTGAATACAAAATTTTAAAAAAAGTATTTAAAAAAAAAAATCCCGATCCCCGATTTTTTTCCTCCCGATTCCGATCTTTTGAAAATCACGCCGATCACGTGATCGGATCGTGACATCTCTAATTATTTGTACACTTCCTTTTGATTGCATCCCAGTCAGTATATTTTCAAAACTCATGCTGATATATTTTAAGACCAATTTGTGAAGAAGCACTTTTTCAAATCACTTTTGCTGCTTATCTTTTGGACAACCTTGAGTGGTATTTATTTGATTTGTTTTCCTTCTTTGCTTGTACATTCATACCTCAATAATGAGGCGTTTTCTTCAATACATTGAGTTCTGCTTTTCATAGTATTTATGGGTTTGTTTGGTGCAGCTGTGTAACGGAAGATCATCATCTGCCTGAAGGCATCATTAGCAACAATTGATCAAGTCATTAACATGAGTTTGCTATTTTTTATTTCTAATGCTCTCTGCGGATATAATTATAACTCTGTTTGCAAACTCTGCTTCCAGTATCTAATACAATTATGTCTAGTTTGTAAAAAGTCATTTTCCCACTGTCAGTCTTTTCTCATTTAGCAAACAAGGACTTTTCTTTTCCCCAGTCAGTGTCTCTTAAAGCAGGAAGTTGCCATGAATAATGTGTCCTCACGAGGAATCAGAGGAAGCAATTTGTCATACAGGAAACATAAAAGGAAGGAGTGGATACAGAGGTTATCAGCCAGAAGGTCAGCTGTACTCCTCAGTTAGAGTTCAGAGTATCTAAAGGAGTGGAAAAGGAAGGAGGGATGCAGGACATGCCTTTGTAGCCTTCTGGTGTCTTATGAAGGCCTGGCACCCCCCCAGTTGGCAGAGCCGGGCCCTGACGTGGTTGGAAGGAGCCCGGGTTTCCCTCCACAGGCCTCTCGCTGGCACCCCGGCTAACAGCTTCTGATTAGACACTTAGGAGGGAATTTAGTTAAGAGAGGGGACAGAAACCAAGAGAAAAGACAGACGTATGCAGTGAGAGGAGGATTGTTTACATTGTTAGCAGATGGTGGGAGGAGAGAAGAAGAAGAAATCCAAAAAAAAGGAGGAGCAAAGGCAGAGGACGAGTGGGAGAGGAGGACAGGGCAGGAGGAGAGGGTGAATCTGAGGACAGCTGTGCAGACTACCGCACACTTTTGACTTTTTCTTTGGGCACGAGAGGTGAGTAAAGATGAATGGAATTACAGAAATGCTGTCGGAGTGATAGATTTGACGCTTTTCAGTAGATATCTTCCTGTAGTGAGAAGCTGGAAACAGTTTGTGAACTCAATGAACTCGGTGCACTCACAGGAGAGAGAGAAAAAGGCTTTGCCTCGCGTTTGTTTGGCTGTATTTACAAGCACTGATCAATGAACATGTAACCTCGAGCTGGAACCTTTTAAACACATTAGCTAAGGTTCAACCAATCTGTTTGGGGTCAATCAGGTGTCTTGTTTTTCTCTCCCTTATGAAAAGTTGCAGTAGCCCGAGGACTGAGCTTTGCATTGATTGGTGTGCCCGTGTGAGAGTGTTTAATAAATAAAGGTCCTCGGGCCAAGGTGTGTGTGTGTGTGTGTGTGTGTGTGTGTGTGTGTGTGTGTGTGTGTGTGTGTGTGTGTGTGTGTGTGTGTGTGTGTGTGTGTGTGTGTGTGTGTGTGTGTGTACTGTGGTTGTTGTTTTAATGCACACATTCCTGGAGTGTGTCCAGCTGTGTTGGCATATTTATTTGGCTATGTTGATGTACTTAAAGCAGGGCCCGGCTCTAAATGATCTTTCCATGTGCATGTTCCCTCAGTGGTTAATGTGATTTGTGAAATGTTTCCTGTCAAGATAGGGAGGGTGTGTGTTCATGGGTGGGAGTGTGAGAGATACATCTTAAGACCGTCTCTTAGCTGTCAGCAGCGTACTTCTTTATTAGGGTTTATTCCTCAGGCGCTTAAGGCGTTCACACATTTCTTCTTATTTTCATTCCAGCAGGGGGTTGAAGGTATGCTAGAAAAAAAGATTTTCTTTCTTTCAAACAGATTTTTTCCTTTACCTTTTTGGCCTGTGTTCTTTCAGTTTTAATTTTCCATCTTTTTTTGGTAGTTACAGATCACAGTTTATCCAGGTAGTGTGTGTTTGTAAGATTTTAAAAATATAATACTGAACGAATATATACGTATATCCCACCAGATATCCAGCATAGTACTTCTTTACATTTTGTGTTTTCTGTCCATCCAGAGCAATACAACCTAAACTAAATGCATAAATAGATACCATTAGAGTGAAAAACATGTTTCTTTTCCGTTATGTAGATAAACCAACCTTTAGTATTGCGAGATAAATTACCATAATGACCCCAAGCAGAGTATTGATGTCTTACCGCAAAACAAAGTATCGCTGTAAGTGTTGCATCTATTATTTTCCCCTCCTTTAACCTGACTCCCATGAAGAGAAATTATATTGCAGAGAATTTCTCAAGAGTCTGACTTCTCTGACCTTATTTATATGCTGAAAAAAGGCCAAATAAACCCTTTGAGTTCACTGGCAGATTAAAATTCAAAGAATGAGCAATCTTCAGGAGCGAAGTGGAGCATGCACCTCGTGATGTCACCTCTCACCCTCTCCTCTCTCTCTGTGAAGCACTCTCACCGTCTGAGAGGAGTAGCTTTGTGACCTCTTGCTTATAACCACCGAGAAAGGAAATGGTGGACTTACTCTGCTGCTTTAGCTCAGGTTTTGCATTGAACGGTGCTATATTTTGTAATAACTAAATGCTACAGATTATGAAATGAAGTTGTACATGTTTTAGTCTGCATTAGACTGAAGTATTAGTATCCTAGGTGAGCCACATGCATGGAGAGTGTATAATGTGTGTGCATGACACCACTTTCTTCTTGGTTGGCTGCAGCTAAAGTCAGCGGGGACTGTAGCCAACAGCGTAAAGGCTCCATGGATGAGTGAGCAGTCGGGTACATGACTCACACTGCTGTGTGTTGGTGTTAGGAGCTGCCATTCACATCACATAACCACATCATGTAGGTTTTAAATGACTTATTATGTGGAGAATATTTTTGTTCTAGGATCACAAATGCTTTTAATGTGAAAATAACTACTCACTGTTCAAACATTATTACATTACTGTGCACCCCCTGTGATTAAATGGGTAGCCTGGAGCTGAAGTTGTTAATGTATTATTTCACTGTTAAGCCACAGCTTTTTACTCATCTCCCCTTCTTTCTGTGTATTTGTCCATCTCTGCCCGTGCACTAGTGTTGCCTAAGAGCCTCGGGCCATTGACAGACGGGAGTGTGGAGAGCCCGGCCATGCACCCCCCGCCCACAGTGGGCAGGCCTCCAGGTCAGAGAGGACGAAAGCCAGGCCGCAGGAAAACCAAGGTGACGGCGCTGTGGAACCAGAAGGGCCCGGCCCTGGGGCCGCAGAGCCTCCAGCCTGTCAAAGTCCTGGAGCCCATCAAGATCCCCAAGAAGAGAGGGCCCAAGCCTGGCAGTAAGGTAGGCATGAGGGGGTGAACCATCAGGGACAGACAGTTATCTTTATTGATCATGGCATGGTCAGTTTATCTTGATTTAACAAACACATGTATTGCATTTAAATAAATGATGTCAATCTAGTCCTGCAGATAGCTTTGCTTTTATATTCCCAGGTTTTGTGGTTTCTGTGCATAAGATTTCCGCCTTTTCCCCGAAACACCGACGTCAAAGCTAGACTTTTTATTTGATTCTGATTGGACCATGTCTGTTCAAAGTGAGGTCTGTGGATTATTGAAATTTGTTTAAGAGATTATAAAACATGGTCATTTTTCAATGTGGTGATCGCATAAATTCCGTTCTACTGTATTCAAGTGTCTGCAGAAATCAAATCAAAATTGTCCAAATAAAGGGACTCAAAACCAACTACTTTATGTACAGTATGTATTTGTTTCTACAGAGCTTAATATTGGAGGTAACATAAAAGGAGTTGAGGGAACCAAAGACTGACTGACGTTTGAAAATGATTGCTTATTCCTGTGATTATGGTATCTTCTGATGGGCCTCTGTTCAACATGTCTGACCTTGTGTCATTGTGTAGTATCCCAGCATTAAAGTGACCCCACTTGACTCTTTGTCTCTTCTTTTGTTTTTCAGCTGGGCTGGGCGAAGAGAGCAGGCTGGCTGGAAGATGCCATGGCCGGCCCAGGAAGGCCAGTGACGGGCCCAGGAAGGCCAGTGACGGGCCCCGGGAGAACCAGGGGCCGTCTGCCTGCTAACTGGGCCCAGAGGATCGCTCTGCAGACTCAGGCCGAAGAACCCGTCAAAATCCCAAAGAAAAGAGGGCCCAAGCCTGGCAGCAAGGTACACACACACACTGAAACACAGAATATCAAAAAGAGATATTTATTCTTGAAAACACTCATTAGCATTTCAGGAGTTAGCAGGATGTGTTTACCAGTGACAGTTTATTAGTCATTTAAAAGTCTCTTGGGATATTTTATTATCTCCCCTCGCATCATCCTGCTTTCCTCTTTGTTGTTACCTTACCTTTTTGTTTTGTTACCTTTTCTACCAATAAGACTAGCGAGCCCCTTTAGGGAATATGTTTCAAAATCCTAAGCACATTTTTAAAAGGGTGGATCAAACTGGTTGGTTGTGTGTTAGATTAAAAAGCATGAAGGCATCTTGTTTGCCACCTTTTTTTTTTCAGTTAAAGCAGATTGAGCTGGTTTCCATTTTAAAGGCAACAATATATTATTATAAAAACAAAGCGGCTGCCCACAACAAATGTTTCATGCTGGCAAAACAGGCAGCCTCACTCATCAGGTTCAAATAATGTAGACAGATTAATGGTACTTGGCAGAGTCATGACTTTCCTTTTGATTTGATCTTTCTTTTGTTTACTGACAAAACACCATGTCACATTCACCGGTAGGCCCTTTGTTTTGATGATGCTATAAAATGAGCTATTAAAGACATTACACAAATGTACAGATGGTATCGAACCAGCAAAAAGCCAAATGTTATATAAATGTGTGTGTTTGTATCCAGAGGAAACCCCGGGTGGTCCCTAATCCGGTCCCCACGTCTCCCACCACCAGCACCCCAGAGCCCGACACTAGCACTGTGCCTCTGGACAACGCCACCATCCCCAACTCTGCACTACAGGCCCCCACAGGTACACAACACCCACACACCTGGACATAGCGCATAATTATTATTTATGCCTGGGATGTCCTGGCTGTTTGTAAAGCTGTCACTCACAAATAGCAGTGAGTATAGGCAAAAACAAGGTTTAAAATAGACAATAAATAAACTTTATTTAAAGTTGTAGAAGTTGCGAGAAAGTACAGACAAACCACTTGTTTTTTAACTACACAACAGCTGTGTCCCAATTCAGCGGCCGCATCCTCCTGAGGATGCATTCGGAGACCGCATACGTCACTTCCGCCAAACGAAGGCTGTCCCAATTAAAAAAAAAGACAAGACTCCTCCGAATGCGGCCCGCAAATGCAGCCTTCTTTCCCCAGATTTAGAGGATACATCTGATGTACACTCCGCGGTGTACCATATCCCAGGATGCAACGGGTGACGGTGACGAATGAGTTTTAAAAAATATATATGGCTTGTAACGTCCCATCAACGGCTACAACGGTTTCAGCTGGATTCGTTTTTAAATGTACTCACCCAAATAGTAAACGACATGAAAGAAAAGTAAACCTATTTAATTTGTGTATTTAAATATACAGGCAATTGGAGATGTCTTCTTTATATTACATGTAAAATAATATGAAGTGAAAATATTTCTAAACCCTGTTTGGTTTTCATATTGTTGGGATTCATTATAAAGCTAATTTATTTATTTAACTGCTTTTGTTATACAAATCTTACTGCAACAATTTTGTTTTGATAGGGAGCAAGGAGCAGACTGCGCAATTTATCTAGATGCGCGGGGAGAATTAAGCCCTCTTCACGGGGGCCTGTTGCGACCTCTGGAAAATAATTTAAACATAACACCAAAATAAGTACAGCTAGATCTGACTCCATATTGAACAGTTTTGAAAACAGTTTTGAAAACAGTTTGAAAACAGTTTGAAAATATTTTGCCTAGTGTCAGAAATTATTACCGGCACTTGTGACTGCAGCTGGTTGCTAGGTGACGGGTAGGGGTAACTGCCGGTGATCGTACAAGGACATGCTTCCGTTAGACGCGTCCGTCATTTCCGCAGTCCGCGGAGGACCTGCGGGCTGGGTCCTCAGGAGCTGGGTCCTCCTGACTGACCCAGGCCTCTGAATTGGGACACAGCTAACATTTTGTCATGGTATTCAACACAGCTGAAAAACGTAGAGGGACAAACCGTTGCTATGTTACTCTGAACATTCTGTTTCCATAGTAACAAACTGACACTGTCCAACGGGTTTACTATGTGAGTGTGGATTGTAAAACGTCACAAGAAAGCACATAAGGTTGATCAAATGTTTAACCAACAGATAATGTAGAGTTGTTCCACCACAAGAATAACATCTTATGAATAATAAAACAAGTTAATGAATATAATACATTTCATTTAGGCCTATAGGCTATAGACACTTTAAAACAACGTCAGTCTCAAGGTGCTCACAATGCTATGAGGGAGCAAGGAAATAAAAAAGATAAAATAAAAGTTATCCAAGAGCATATTGAATTAAAATATGGGTAATATAAAAAAAGGTTAAGAGCATAAAAGGCTTTAGAATAGAAAATTAAAGTATAAGACAGTCATTAAATGCGTCGTGGAACAGTCACATAACCTTCATCATTGACTCTCGTGCTTTGTGCTTCCCTCCACAGTTTGTGTGTACTTAACAAGTACGGCAAAGCGGGCCCCCATCTGGACCCTGCGGCGTATCCAGCAGCTCCCGGATCACTTTGGGGCCGGGCGGGCCTCCTCGTGTCCTTCCAGCAGTGTGTACAGGCCTGCGTGGACTCGGCCCACCAACAGGGCACCGGGTCTTCTCCTGCCTCAAGTTGGGCACGGGGGGAAGTCATTTCAGGTGGGGATCACTCTCGAATTTAATAAAAGAATTCATTTTTCTCTGCTCACTCTCCTGCTTCTAGAAATAGTCCATATGAAAAAGCATTTTAAAAGGCCTAATTGTTTACTTTTTTAAAATTGTGTTATCCCATCTGCTTTGGAATTACCTGAATGTTAGTTAAAGTATCCCCCACCTAAATAAAACCAGAGCATATGGAGGCATTTTGTTCCGTCTATCAGTTGTTTGTTGAGGTCTGAAAGAAATGTGTTTAAGCTCACATCAGCAAACATGTTCTTTTAAACAATTTTTTTCATGTAGAAACAAAACGTTTTCAGCATTTGCGTCTTCATTTAGTGAAGTCAAATGTCCTTGTTAAGTTAATCAAATGTAGTCATAGTCACAGTTAACAACATCCCGTTTAGCTCTTTGTTGAATTAAACTAAGTTTAAGTACCGTTAATTTTCGGACTATAAGCCGCCGCCTTTTTCCGATTTTTTCGACGCGCTGGCTTATATAACGGTGCGGGCTAAATCTATGGATTTTTACAGCAACGCCACTAGGGACCTCCTAAAGTCTATGTGATTTTACAGGTTACAGCCACACCTTTAAACTCATGGGCTCTATGGCGCTCCGCCCCCCCACCTTTAAGCGGCGGGCTCCCAGCAGGAAAAGCTGGAGGCCGCGAAAAGAGTGAGTACAGGTAGCGGCCAAATAAAAGTGTAACCGAGAGTGGTACGAGAGACAGAACGAGAGCAAGACAGACAGACATTACCTAGAGCGAGACAGTTTGTCCCCGTACCACTGGTTGAAAACCACTGCTGTAGGATCCACTGTCTGGTACGTGCGCTGGGAGCGCACCGGTCTCTAAGTTTGAAAGTTGAAAAGTTTGTGTGTCTGAAACGCTATGTGATACAGTACAGTTTACACAGCACAGTACATGTTCTGTAGCTACTATTGCACTAAATGGTAACACTTGAATACGTTATGCAAATATGCAACTGGTTTGTTGAAATGTTAATAAATGGGAGCTTCCTCAAACAGCCATCTCTTTCCCGACAATCCCCTCTGTGCACGAACCCTTATGGTAATTAAACATTAAAACACCTGCGGCTTATAGTCCAGTACGACTTATATATGTACACATCATTCAATTTAGTTGCTGCAGCTTATATTCAGGTGCGCTTTATAGTCCGAAAATTACAGTAAGTAGGTTTCTGAAAATCCTCCTGACTGCTCATGGTGTGCACAGCAAAGACGCAACAAAACGTTTGCGTTAAAAAAAAAACGAAATAATATCTCACCTCATATTTGTTCAAATGTGTTTTGTTTTTCTACCAGCACTTAAGCCTGTTGATATAGTCTCAGTTTGTATGTCGGTGCTGTCTCATCATTGCCTTGCTTCATTCTTGTAACTAAAGGTCATGAACATATGTACTCATAGTTCTTGTTAACTAAATGAATACTGCTGTACATTTGATTGAACATCATCTGATCCTCTTTCCCTGTGCAGCTTACTTTGAGAAGCAGCAGCACACCCTGACCCTTCCCACGGTCAGCAGCGTTACCTACGTCCTCCGCTTCCTGGAGAAACTCTGTCACAACCTGCACTGCGACGCTCTGTTTGGCAGCCAGCCTGTGGCCCGAGGAGGCCTGCACTACGACACACACACACACACCGCCGGTCAGTGCACTGCTCTCTCATCGTGACTTTACACACACACATCATTTCATTTACAGCAGCTTTGTTGAGAATGTTGTCGTCATTTATGGAAACAGATCAGATACCTGGAGTTTCATTGTGCTGGAAAGACACATTTTCCAGATTGTTAGTGTACATATTGTTAAAGTTGACAAGAATATAAGAATAAAACCGTTGTAGACAAACATATATATTCTTCTATAAAAAAAACAAAAAAAACGTTGAAGCACCCAAAGTCTTCGTAGGTTCTTAAAAAACACAAACTCCCTGAAGGAAAAATAAGCTATCGCCTGCCTCACTCATGGGGAGTTGTCGGCAGTAACCTTCTAAGACACAAATCTTGTAAATACTTGAAGGAGAGGCACCATGTGACTCCCTCCCCCCCCCCCTCCCCTGAGTGTCTGCACAGTATGTTCTACACTGCTCTACAAAAGGCACAACGTGTCTGCCATGCCTGGAATTTAGATAAGATAAATAAGACATAAAGTACATCTGTCGGCTACCAGTTATTTTAGAAGTGTGCTCACAAAGAGGTTCTTTATTGGAGTAGAGAAAACCAGGTTGCAATTAATATGCTGTTCATTGCCATAATGCTTGTTTGTAATACATTCTGTAGTACTAGTGTGATCATGTTACAGTGCGTCTTCTTGCTGATGTGTATTTGTCATCTATGTAATTCATGAACAATGCTTGAACATGTTAAGGCCCTGATGCACCGAGCCGTCGGTAGCTGTCTGGCCGTCGATGAGCGTCCTACTCGGATTGGTGTGTCCCGCACCGTCGTGTCTTTTCGGCCGTGCCGACACCTTCCGCTGGGATTTATTTTGCCGACAGCCTTGTTGAATCGGGAGGCTGTCGGCAAAATAAATCACTCTGATTGGCTGTTCAGCTTAGCGAATCAGTGCAGGAGAAGCAAAACGGAAGTGAAGAAGGCACACGCAGACGGCTATTATTTTTTCATTTTCCAGTACCGCACTAAACATGTTTTCGATTATAAGTCATTGGACGAGAGTGAAAATGGAACGCACGCTATTTGTTGTTTGTATATATCATGCAGTCTGTCTTCCGGTTGCCTCTTTTGAATGACGAATACACACTACCGCCACCTGCTGGTAAGGAGAGTTATTGCCACTCACGCATGCGCAGTGCGTACGTGCTACTTGGCCGTCGGCTGAAGTCTTTGCGGTGTGTTCCAGTGCGACTTTTTGGCCAAGACGCAGGAGACGCGAGGCAACACAACAATCGGGTCCGTCGGGACGTGTGCTTCGGTGTCAGTTTGGTGTGTCAGGGCCTTTACATGTCAAAGTATTCATTGACACTAACTACATTCCCTCTAGTTCCATATTTCTGTACCAAAAATAGAAACATTTGTGTTTTTTACACTGCCATCATATCATCTGAAATGCGGTCCACCTTTGTCCTTTCTAAATGTTTCACACATGGCTCTATCTTCTTTAGAGAGGAGGAGTTTTGGGGACAGCCTAACGACGGGCCCGGGTCGAGGCACTAAGCGCTTCCTCCAGGACTTCAACAGCCCTCTTCCTCAGAAACTGCCCAAAACCCCCCGGCAGTCCACTGATGGTATGTCACCTTTTTTATTGTCATGCATTTTCCTTAATATCCACCCTGGGCCTCATTCCTGCCACGCAGAGCTCTGAAAGATACTTGCATATCTGGACTAGGGTTGCAAAATTCCAGAAATCTTCAAAGATGGAAACTTTCCACGGGAATTAACTGGGAATTTTCTAAATTGAAGATTGGCTCTTCGTAGGGAACTTAAATATAGTTGGAGTATATTTGAGCATAATCTGGACTAAAACAAACAGATGCCATTCAAGTACACTTGAATATCCATGCCATTCCTCAATCACATGCACATAGCACACTGCACTGCATGGCTATTGAGACCACACCCCCTACAGGCACTGTGCATTCCTCCATCACATGCACACATGGTTTCTAGAAGACTGGATCACACTTTTGAGCCCAAAGCACAAGACAAATGAAGCCCAGATTTGAGCCTGTGGACTACACAAAGTGAAGTAAGTTTTGATGGTATTATGGGGTAATATATGTATTTCATGTTTAAATTGCAAATATCACATACAAATGTATTCATCTAGTACAGTGTTTCTCAAGCTTTTTCATACCAAGGACCACTTAACCAATACAAAAAACACTCGGGGACCACCTAACTCTCCAAATATCCAAAAACGCATCGTTTTTCTAGAACAGATTACAAATCGCCTGAAAATGGTACAAACAAGTGGCAACATGTGTGAGGAATAGGGATGGGCATCGTTAAGGTTTTAACGGTACTACTACTTTTATCGATACCGCTTATCGGTCCGGTCTTTTAACGGTACTCTTATCGGTTCTTTTGGAAGAAAAACAAAAGGTAAACTAACTAAACAAATTGTGAACAAAACTAACATTGCTTTTTATTTAAATGAAATACATAATATTTCACATCAAAAGAAACAACAATGTTTTAACAAATCGTATTAAATAATCCGATGACAGAACTGTAAACAGAATAGCTGAAACTTTAACAAAATAAATAACTGAGTTACCTCTAATCATTAACCCATGTTTGTATAATGTAGTTAACTCTGTGTGTTGATGCTAGCATACATAACACCTGAGGTGGAAACGTTGCTCGTGGATGGGGCTACAGAGCTGCTAGAAAGACAGTCGAACCCGGTGCATTCCTCCGTCTGAATGTGGAGCACTTTTGCTAAATGTTTAGACAAATTGCTCGTGTTACCGCCCTTACATGCTAAACTCTTATTGCACTTTTGGTAACGAGCATTGTCCACATTGAGACGGGTAAAGTTTAACCAAACCTCGGAACGCGTACTCTCCGCCATCTCCTCCGTGTGTGTTTGTTGCTGCATGTAGCAGCCGCGTGTGTGTAAACTGCCCCGCCCCCTCGCTCACAGGCGGGGGAGAGAGATCGAAAATACTAAAAATAATCATGGACGCATTTTGCAGTCTTTTTGCGTAAGCCAGTGAAGGGAGCGGAGGAGCGACGTGGTGTGGGAATATTTAGGAAGGTTGAAGACCAGACGAGCCGCTAGGGATGGGTACCGAGCCCCGGTATTAAACGAGCCCCGGGGCTGAATTATTAAAGACCGTGGTACCGTTAAGCTCCGACGTTATCGGTCTTTTTATCTGTACTGGAGACATCTAAAAAATATATGTCATACGTATGTATTATTGCTACACAAACATTATATTGCAGTTTTAGTGTCGCCAACTCCGTTTCTAATACGCAAAAAGACTGCAAAATGCGTCCATGATTATTTTTAGTATTTTCGATCTCTCTCCCCCGCCTGTGAGCGAGGGGGCGGGGCAGTTTACACACACGCNTCAAAGCAATGATAAACCTGTGAGTTGGATGTAGAAAAGTCAAAATGAATATAGTTTATTTTTATTTTAAAGTACCGTAATTTTCGGACTATAAGGCGCACCTGAATATAAGCCGCAGCAGCTAAGTTGAATGATGTGTACCTATAAGCCGCACTGGACTATAAGCCGCAGGTGTTTTAATTTTTAATTACCATATGTAAGGGTTCGTGCACAGAGGGGATTGTCGGGAAAGAGATGGCTGTTTGAGGAAGCTCCCATTTATTAACATTTCAACAAACCAGTTGCATATTTGCATAACGTATTCAAGTGTTACCATTTAGTGCAATAGTAGCTACAGAACATGTACTGTGCTGTGTAAACTGTACTGTATCACATAGCGTTTCAGACACACAAACTTCTCAACTTTCAAACTTAGACGGTGCGCTCCCAGCGGACGTACCGACAGTGATCTACAGCAGTGGTTTTCAACCAGTGGTACAGGGACAAACTGTCTCGCTCTCGTAATGTCTGTCTGTCTTGCTCTCGTTCTGTCTCTCGTACCACTCTCGGTTCCACTTTTACTTTGGCGCGCTACCTGTCTCACTCTTTTCCGGCCTCCAGCTTTTCCTGCTGGAGCCCGCCGCTTAAAGGTGGGGGGCGCGGAGCGGCCATAGAGCCCATAGAGTTAAAGGTGGTGGACTGTAACCTGTAAAATCCATAGATTTAGGAGGTCCCCTAGTGGCCGTTAGCTGTAAAAATCCATAGATTAGCCGCACCGTTATATAAGCCGCAGCGTCGAAAAATGGGAAAAAAGGCGCGGCTTATAGTCCGAAAATTACGGTACTTAACTTAGTTTAAGTCAACAAAAGCTAAACGGGATGTTGTTAACTGTGACTATGACTACATTTGATTAACTTAACAAGGACATTTGACTTCAACTAACTGAAAGAAAATGCTGAAAACGTTTTGTTTTACATGAAACAAATTGTTAAAAGAAACATGTTTGCTGATGTGAGCTTTAAACACATTTCTTTCAGACCTCAACAAACAATGATAACGGAACAAAATGCTCCATATGCTCTGGTTTTATTTAGGTGGGGGATATTTAACTAACTTCAGGTAATTCAAACAGATGGGATAACCACAATTTTAAAAAGTAAACAATTAGGCCTTTTAAAATGCTTTTTCATATGGACTATTTCTAGAAGCAGGAGAGTGAGAGAGAAAAATGATATTCTTTATTAAATTGAGAGTTTGATCCCCACCTGAAATGACTTCCCCCCCGTGCCCAGACTTGAGGCAGGAGAAGACGGTGCCCTGGTTGTGGGCCGAGTCCACGCAGGCCTGTACACACTGCTGGAGGACCGAGGAGGCCCGGCCCGGCCCAAAGTGATCCGGGAGCTGCTGGATACGCCGCGGGTCCAGATGGGGGCCCGCTTTGCCGTACTTGTTAAGGTACACACAAACTGTGGAGGGAAGCACAAAGCAGAAGAGTCAATGATGAAGGTTATGTGACTTGTTCCACGACGCATTTTAATGACTGTCCTTTACTTTTATTTTCTATTCTAACCTTTTATGCTCTTAACCTTTTTTATATTACCATATTTTATTCAATATGCTCCTTGGATAACTTTATATTTTATCTTTTTTATTTTCTTTGCTCCTCATAGCATTGTGAAGCACCTTGAGATGACGTTGTTTTTAAAGTGTGCTATAGCCTATAGGCCTAAATGAAATGTATTATTATTATTACTTGTTTTATTATTCATAAGATGTTATTCTGTGGTGGAAACAACTCTACATTATCTGTGGTTAAACATTTTGAATCAACTTATGTGGCTTTTTTGTGACGTTTTACAATCACACTCACATAGTAAACCGTTGGACAGTGTCAGTTTGTTACTATGGAAACAGAATGTTCAGAGTAACATAGCAACGGTTGTCCCTCTAGTTTTTCAGCTGTGTTAATAAATGACAAACATGTTAGCTGTGTCCCAATTCAGAGGCTGGGTCGTCAGGAGGACCCAGCCTCGCAGGTCCGCGGAGGACTGCGAAATGAGACGGTCTACGGAGCATGTCCTTGTACGTCACCGGCAGTTACCCCTACATTTTGCCGCCCCCGTCACCTAGCAACCAGCTGCAGTCACAAGTGCCGGTAATAATTTCTGACACTAGGCAAAATATTTTCAAACTGTTTTCAAACTGTTTTCAAAACTGTTTTCAAAACTGTTCAATATGGAGTCAGATCTAGCTGTACTTATTTTGGTGTTATGTTTAAATTATTTTCC
>NW_011332986.1:246970-250889 GCF_000735185.1 Notothenia coriiceps
TGTGTGTGTGTGTGTGTGTGTGTGTATGTATGTGTGTGTGTGTTTGTGTGTGTGTGCCTTTGTCTGAGAGAGGGTGTGTGTGTGTGTGTGTGTGTGTGTGTGTGTGTGTGTGTGTGTGTGTGTGTGTGTGTGTGTGTGTGTGTGTGTGTGTGTGTGTGTGTGTGTGTTGCTGCATGTAGCTGCCGCGTGTGTGTAAACTGCCCCGCCCCCTCGCACGCAGGCGGGGGAGAAAGAGATCTCTCGTCTGGATTGGAAAGATCGAAAATACTCAAAATAATCATAGACACATGTTGCAGTCTTTTTGCGTGTTAGAAACGGAGTTGGCAACACTAAAACTGCAATATAATGTTTGTGTAGCAATAATACACATGACATATATGTTTTACATGTCTCCAGTACCGATAACATTTTTAATGATTGTCTTTAATTCCACTATTAGAACAGTAGTGCATTATTTCACCTTTACAGTATATTAGATGATGAGCTGTAGTGCACCACAACATTCGCCCTGAGATATGACCAGTGCCCAGATTTGACTCCTTGCTAGTCATGTTGTCTTGTTTACAAAGAAAAATGCTTTTTATATCATTTTTTGTTCTATGTTGTTTATTTGTGAGTTTAAAAAAGAGAAGTTTGCTTAAAGCTCTCGCCTGCTGTGTATAGTGTTTGCTTCTTTAATCAGTTGCTATAAAGTCTAATGCTGCTCCGCCTTTTATGTGGGACATTTACTTCTACTAATCGACTGCTCCGAGTTGTCTAGTAAAGCCTTATGTAATCATATAAAAGGCGGCAGTAAATCAGAAGAAGCTTTCGGCTCAGGAGCGAGTCGTGTTACGTTCTGGGCAGGAGGTTAATCATTTCATCTTATTCCGATTTCCTTAGATTTTAATTAAGTTAATGGAACATTAAAAGAGATTTATGTAAAAGAGTTCCCTTAAAAGGCTCTTCCACTTCTCCAGAACATACTCAAATCAATGTTATACTTCCCTACAGTTCCAGGCATTTCTCTGTGATCGATATCCTGAGAATAAGGCCCATTGTGCTTTTAAATCACTGTGTTGTTACATTTTATTATTTTGTGTCCGTGTCAGCATAATGTGTCCGCCCTGTCCCATATCTCAAAAAGGTCTTGAGAGATTTCGTCCCTTGAGTCTAATTAGACTAAGTGATGAACAAATGTTATTCTGATGTTCAAAGGTCGAGTCAAATGTGAACTCAAAAAATAACTCTAATTATGCCAAAATCTCACACAAATGTCTAATGGGAGACAATTAAATGATGACATTTTATTTCCCGAAGGTCACTATGATATCATCATCATTTTCAACATAGAGGTTATTATGTCTAAGTGTACGTGCACATCTTGAAACCGTTTCGATTTTGTACATTTCTTCTTCTGCTGCTGCCAAGTTGATTATTTGTGTGAAAAACCCACTTTTAAGAATGTTAGCTTTTCTGGATGGGCATCATACACCCATATTTGAAGCATTGTCCACTGTCACGGCTACAGCTGACGATGTTCTTTAAGCTTTATTAGCCAAGCATGTGAACACATTTGGACGCAGAGGTACTTTTGTAGTCCACCCTTGTTCACTCCCTCTCCCTGGACGACAAGCAGGACATTGAGCTGCAGTTCAATGGTTGTTCTGATATAGAGCTCCGAGAGAGAGTTGTTTTGTACGTCTGCAAAAATAATAATAATAAAGTAGAGACTGTGGCCGTTTCTCAATCGCGAGGATGCTTGCTTGGTAGCACATGTCTTCCGAGTCACTTCCTCCAGAAGCTAGGCAAGAATCCTTCCTGGCATTCGGAAAACGAAGAGTGGAACAGGCTAGCAAGTGTGCAGGTGTGCGTCATATGAGAGGCCCCGCCTTACATTTTCCGCCACAGATTTGGGGAAATTGGTCCGTGCGCAAAGCATTGTGGGGATTTGAAGGACGCGAAGTCTACCCATGTGCAGCCTCGAAATTACCCCCAAACCAAGGATGCGGCCTCGGTGGAATTCCAAGTATACTGGAGATTGGAACAGTCCTTCGGCGGCACTCGATGACGTAGCATCCTTGAAATATTGGCTTGGAAGCCAGTTTCCTCGAGATTGAGAAACGGCCCGGATGTTCCTCGATGGAAATGTTTTTCTTTTTTTTTTATGGTTTTGCACAATTTGAAAATAGATATAGCAGATAACAAATGATAAACATTGCAGGAAGAGGCAAAATACCCGGCTACTTAAATAATGTTAAAAATCACAATTTGATATAGAACTCAAGATCAATGTTCAAACAATTGCTTAAAGGTAATAAAAAGGCAAACTTAAGAACAAACATACTATACTAAAACTTCAAATAAGTAACACACATGTAAAAAAGAAAGTCATACACCTTCAGCAAAAGAAATCGACTTTATTCCTTTTAATAACGTCTTAATATAAACGTTTTAGTCATCTGGACACACACTGATGTAAACTGCAACTTCAGAGGTCTGGTGTTTTAGGCTGGTGGCCCCTTTTGTTATGATAGGGCCCCGTTTTAACGTTTAAACCTTTATGTGTTCACTTGATCTCACTGTGACTCTTCTGTGTCCCCAGGTGAGTCCTTCATGGAGAACAGCGTTGGATCATCAGAGCACTTAAAGAAGAGCCCTCTCTCTCCAAACTCCACGGTACAAACGCCCGGCCTGCGGTCTCCCTCCAAGTTGCTGCTTCACAACAACTCTACAGGTAGGAAGAGAGACGCCGATTCAGGAGCAATAGTCGCTGCTGAACACCATTTGAGTTCTTCAGTGCAGCGGTTGTATCGCTCCTGAATGGTACGACCACACCGAACATAGTCCTGGTATTTACAACGAAAAAAGCAGGGGACTTGAAAGATGAGTTTGAAGGCTGTCAGACACCAAATAAATAAAAACATAATGAAATATTCAAAGGGTTTCACAACGCTGCAAAGTTAACCCAGCAACACTTGCAAACGATTGCGAGGTAAACGGTTGAAATATGGCAGCCATGCTACAAAATAATTTACCAGCATTGTGCACTTACTCTTTCGTCAACATTGCACTTTGCCGGATGACGACACTGCATTTTATGGTGGATTCCTCTACTTTGGCCCCTCTGCTGCGTCGCTGGACAGACCCTATAGAAATGAAACGGGGGGGCTGCGTATATGCGCCCTGTCCAAAAATCCTAAAATCAGACTGAACTGTAAGTAGGCTTTAACCAATACAGTTTGTGAGGCTGATGATACTGCACTTGAACAATTGTGTCTCATCTTCATAGGAGGTGACTACTAGTAATAACATTGTTGCTGCAAGAGTTGTATCTTTACAAGGTGAATTACACTTTTGGATTATAAGCTTGCAGAGCAGCTAGAATTACTTGTATTACTATATTTTTAGATAAAGGTATATACACTGAACAAAAATATAAACGCAAAGCTTTTGTTTTTGCTCCCATTTTTCATGAGATGAACTCAAAGATCTGAAACATTTTCTATATACACAAAATAACCATTTCTCTCAAATATTGTTCACAAATCTGAAAAAATCTGTGATAGTGAGCACTTCTCCTTTGCCGAGATAATCCATCCCACCTCACAGGTGTGGCATATCAAGATGCTGATTAGACAGCATGATTATTGCACAGGTGTGCCTTAGGCTGGCCACAATAAAAGGCCACTCTGAAACGTGCATTTTTGCTTTATTGGGGGGGTCTGGGGGGGTCCGAAAACCAGTCAGTATCTGATGTGAGGGTTAGGGTTAGGGTAATGTTGTGAATTGAGTGGCCCATGGTGGTGGTGGGGTTATGGTATGGGCCACAGGCCACTCGATTCAAACTCCAGACTTGATTATTTCATGGGAAAAAAGGGGACACTAAACCAAAGTCATTTATGTGGTGACTTGAGTTTATTCTTATTTATATTATTTA
>NW_011332986.1:251161-286120 GCF_000735185.1 Notothenia coriiceps
AGATCTTTGAGTTCATCTCATGAAAAATGGGAGCAAAAACAAAAGTGTTGCATTTATATTTTTGTTCAGTGTATTATGGATAATATAGTGAGTAACAGTGAATTTTTCACTTTATATACAATTCTGTGTCATGTGGAGTTGGCATTTACAGTTCAGGTCATTCATTTTGATAATAGTCATTTTCAGTTTGCTCTTTTGTACTTTCAGGCTCAGGCAGTTTTCGGGAGAGCCCCAGGCCGAGCGGTCAGGACCCCAACCTTTGGACCGTGGAGGAAGTGATGCAGTACATCAGAGAGATCGACCCAGTGCTGGCACCACATGCTGACCTCTTCAGAAAACATGTATGTATTCTCTCATAACTTCAAAAAAACCTCTATATTTAGTTTTAGTTTTATTATACCAGTCATTGATGTTGGTTCGTACATTAGCACAACTTAACTTTCTCTTTGTTACCTTAATGAAAATGCCCCCCCCCTCTCTGCTGCAGGAGATTGACGGCAAAGCGCTCCTGTTGCTCCGCAGCGACATGATGATGAAGTACATGGGCTTAAAGCTCGGCCCCTCTCTAAAACTCCTCTTCCACATCGACAAACTCAAACGGGGTTGAGGCGGTCAGCTGACCAGCTCCCAAAGGACTGAATCATCCTCTTCTAGGATCAGTATATCATGCACTTCCTATACTGACAATTTACATGTAGCAAGCTCCATCACACGACCATATCTGGTATTACAAACCCTGTACTGACCTCATCCAATGAGGAATGTTTATTTTGTGTAGCACAATCCAGCCCTAAGGCAGCATGGGATACGTAGGATCACACACTTGTCCACCATCTGTTTCACATTTCAGTTTAACTTGAAAAGTCCTCTGTGGCCGTGTTAACTGTACAAGTTTTGTGGGCCATTTTCTATAGTGTTACATTTTATTCTGAACATTTCATATTTTGTACTTCATGGATTTATCAACTTTAATTGTTGCCTTTTTCAACGGTTTGTGTCAGAAATGCTAAAAGGAAGACAAGAAAAAACGATATTCATCCCAATAGTTGGAAATGCTTATGGTTAACTCCTCAATTTGAGGAACAATTTTGCAACCAATGCTATAAAAGTAAAAAAAAAACACTATTCTGAAAATATTGCTATGAAGAAATCTGTTTATTAATTCTTATTCTGGATGTTGTTTACGATGCCTTGTCTTGTCTTTGTTATTTGTACTTTTTTAATTTTTATACTATATTATTAGAGTTCCTACATGGAGAGCCCAAGCTTAACATTGTTCAATAAATATATAATAATTCAAATCTTGGTTCATTTCATCTAGTTTATTTGTTCTGCAGAGCCACTATTTGTAACATTTATTACACTTTATTGTTTACAGTAGAGAAATTGATCACGTCATTTTATTTATTACTAAAGTTTTATATTCTTCCTTTTTATCCCGTGGCAAACTGATTATATGCCTCATACATGTGGTGTTAAGAGTCTGGTCTTTTAAGGCTGTAAAATGTATATATGGCTTTAATTCTGAGATATTATTAAATTCTGAACTACAATTAGAAGAATAGTCAATTTAGTGCCAACTATATTCCATGTAGTTCCAATGGCTCACCAGCAGGGGGCACCACAGCCTCGTGTATCTCTTGGTAGTCGTGTCTCCTTGCTGTTTCTCCTTGGGACTCACTGATGCACTGCCATGGGTGGCCATATCTCCATCTGGTAGACTCTGCATGATCATCTGAGAGATATTTTAACATTGCGTTAAGATTTCTTATCTTGTTGTTGCTCTTTTGTCAGCATTTCTCCTGAATTGCTTTCTAGTAATTTCATGTATTTCCCATGAGTTGAAACCCCTCTGTTCTCTGATTATGTCAGCCTATTGTCCATGTTGTTTCTGGTAAATATTGCTGTCATTGTTCCTGTCAGTACATGAGTGGGCTAATAGGCTCGTGGGCGAAAAAAAATGATTTGTGTGTACTGAAGCGATTCAGCATTAAACTGAAAATCTTACCACATCCTCCTAGTGAAAACAGTAAAACGTCTCGCCCAAATGAAGGGACCAAACCCAGTGCTTCTAACTGACATGGATGAGTATGAATGCACTTGTCTGTTTGCGAGCATATGACACACACTCTCAATCTGTGCTGTGTTTGTGTGTTCTGCTCAGGCACATGTGACAGGCGCACAGCTCGTGGCTGATGCCTCTGTTGTTGATGTGTAGGCCTAATGGTAGCCAACGTGTTGTGCGTGAAGCCAGCGCTATTTATAGAAATAACAGCTCCTTGTGCTGCATATTGTGTTTGTGAAGGGAGCTTTTACTTAGGCATCTAACACTATAGTGTGATTTTTATCAGGTGTCATTCTTGTGTGGCTGATATGGCAGCAGGCCTGTTAGTATTGTATATTCAACATGACTGGCTGAGTTCTCTGAGTGATAGATTATTTGTGTTGTTATGACACACAGTGGTACTGGGGACTTTGGGGGAATTCTCCCCTTGATATTTACCAACAATGCTGAGCAGTCATCTGCATCCACTGTCTTCGCCCCAGCAGCCGTACAGCATGTCGAGCAGAGAGACAGTTTCGGTATGAAATGGGAGTTTTGCGGGCTTGCAGATCAGTCATAACTGTGAGAAAAAAACGACTTTCTTAGGTCTTGATTTCTGCAGAATGAATTCCTTCCCATAATGTGACACCTGAAGCTGCGGTGTTATGCAGGGAAATACCTTTTTATCTGCAGAACAAGCCTGGCATTTTGCAGGCAAGTGTGGGCACAGTTTAGGAGAAGCAATAGAAAAACAAGATGCTCGTCGGTCCAGCCACTTTATATCCAGATCTCACCAGAATACCCAGCATGCCTTTGGGCTGACAGTTGAGTTGCCTTGGGGTGAGGGTCCTGCTGGCCTCGTGCCTCGGAACACAACATGGTGTCTTTTAATTTCTTTGTCAGGATGCTCTTTTGATGATGATAGTACAATATTGTGAGGACCACACTGTTACTCTGGATATAATCAAACTGTTGGTTTATTTATTTATTTGTATTCATTTTATATATTATAATAGACGTTAACTCTAGTGAGCTCCACACAACATTTTGGACTACATTATTTTGTATTTGTCACCAGTAGCACTAAGCATCTACTGGTTCAAATAACCAAATAATGAGGAATTGAAAAATGAGGAAGCCTAACATCTCAGTCAAAGCCCCCTTTAAACCCAAAATATGTTTTTGATATCCTCATAACACTGACAGCCATGTCTAACTACATATTTTTAGAAATTCTTATATCATTACCTTGTATAAATGACCTGCTCTGCTTGCTTGTCTCCAGAGACTTTTGACTGGGAGATAATATCTGCTAAGACAGTTGTCTTGACAGCCCTCACCCCAACACGCTCACCCAGCCAGCCTCGTGCCTACAGATGGTGTGAGCCGGATAATGTCAGGATTTTCCTACCAGGAAAATGTTGGTCACACGACAGCACGGGTATTATCTATCCACGAGTGCAGAGAAATACTCACGGATCACATATAAACACATCAAAACTAAATACATGGATGAATATGACATGCATGTGATTTTCATTGGCATTAACCCGTTGATATTAGAATATATGGATATTTCCCCGGCTGCAAGATAACACAAAGCCTCACAAGAACTGCTCTCTTGTATTAATTACACCCCCAGCCTATAGCTTGTTACTCTGTCTTTGGTAGCATGTGCTTGCCCCTGTCACCAGATTAGCACGCAGGCTTAAAACCCCGCTCACAAAGACACTGTGTACTGAACATGGTCTGTGCTAATACTGTTTCCCATTATTCCAAGCTACAAACCTGTAACTCTCCCCACAGTATATCCCTGCTCACAATAAACCAGGCCAAATCAAATTGTCAGTGCAAGAGGTGAGCGCAATAACATGAACCTGAATGTTATTAAGACTGCCAGATTCACCTCTACATTATTGACGTGTACAGTGTCATGGCAAAGATATCTTGCTGACACATTATCAAAGAAATGTAAGCTTCAAATGGGTTACATTTGCTTTGGATTGATTTACATTGCACACGTTTTGTTATTATCTCTTAAAACTGAGAGTTTATTTGATCTCATTTCTATGACTGAATCAGTTACAATTGCATGATTTCCATCTGCTAATCCTTGCCGTTGAAAAACTAACAAATTAAAAGACAAAAAGGTTTGTGTTACAAGTTCATCTCTCCTGGGTATGTGCTGGCACAAAGGTTAACTTTGTGCCACTGTTGCGAAACCGCAGCTCTGCTCAGTTTGGCTCCACTGTGCAAATCACACAACCCTTAAATATTTACCAGCGTTAGACATTGTTGGGACACCTCGATGTGTTTGAGCCGGCTCGACGGAGAAGTGTCAGCTGTGTGCAGGAAAATAAATTATTTACACCCCCCCCTTCTACTTCAAAGCGCTGGCAAACCATTCAACCTCAGATTTGGGGAGGGGGGCTGGAGGAGGAGTTGCCAGTCACTAAGCAACCTGTGTGTCACCTGCCCCGACATGCCAAAATCAGCAACTCACCTCTGGAGACTGCATTCACGAGGTACATGGCGGCATTTAAAGCCTCCTCAGCAGGATTTCGTATGGAAAACCAAACAATTACAGAGACGCTGCTAAAATAGTGTGATGTGTTTATATGGTTTTTCCCTTGAGTGAAAAAAGGGAAAGTTGCTTAGAAGATGCTGAGCTTTACAAAAAAAAAGCCCTGGAGCAGAATCACACAGTGCAACAACTGATGTTTTCACAGCCTGTTGCATTCACATACCTTTTTATATGATAGTGCTTTATGATGGGAAGATGAGGCTAGGGGAGGGAACCATATGACTTCATGTCAGATGGAGAAACGAGGTGACTGTTCAGCGAGAAAATCAGGAAGTTCGGCATGAGCAACGTGTCCACTGGATGAACCCTGCCCTGAGGGAGCTGATGTTTATTTGCCCCCTGTCAGCACACATATACTCATACACCACTGCACATACAAACATTCACAAGGTTACTACAAAACGTGCCAAAAACTTCCAAACTCTCTTGTTAAAGCAGACAAGCTCAAACTTGTACCCTCTTCACACAATGAGATGGAAACATGCCCCTTGTTGTCAATAAATAACTCATCTTGGAACTTGGAAAGTTTTCCTCTCGCTTTGTACTCACCATCAGGTCATTCTTTACAGTTATTCACACTTGGGGATTCTTGGTCTTTTTCTTTGCCTCTCAGAAATAGCACACAGTTCAGTCTCACTCTTCAGTTTCAAGATGACACATTTCCAGCACATCTTTAGTATGTAGTCATTTCCAAATGTACTTATTTGATTTTAAATAATGGATCCACCGTTATCTACCTGGATAATGTAGGTGTAAGGATCACATTGACCAGAGATGAGACATGAATCCTTTATCTCGCCCTGACTCCACACTGATATTGAGGTATCCCTGTTAGCCTGTTTGATCAGGTTGTGTGCGGATGTGTGTGCATTTGAAGACCTGGCCATGCATGACAACACCAAAATGACCACCTATCCATCACTGGTGCTAGGGCCCGAGTTACCACGAGCTCAGGCATCGCACCAGCTGGACAAAAAACCACTACACAGCGCTGAATGCAGACTAATACAGTTCAGAAAAGAGGAGTTACCTGGAATGCATTTAGCATACCTCGCTTGATGTTTCATTGAAGGGTTTTAAATGGAATCATAAAAGTGTTGTGGGAAAAACCCACCACCGAATTTCTAAATCGTAAACCAGGGAGATCCTAACACTCTCTCTCGGCATCTCTATTTCTTGTCTCTTTCACTTTGCCTCTCTTTCAGAATGTGGCTTTTGCTCTCTGACTTATATGGAGAAACCGGCAAGCTGCCACAGGAAGACAGTGTTGCATTGAGCAGTTGATGTGGGTGGGCTGAAAAACAAGAGAGTAAGAAGAGCAGAAGTAACTGTAAACGTCTCCGAGTGTCCCACCCTGCTTAGCATGCGTCTAGACTGGCCTCTGTGAGGCGGGCGGCAGTCATAACAAGGGATTGGGAGAGCAAACAGGGCTGTTTAGCAAAGTTAACCATTCGTCTATGGAGTCACAATCAAGAAAACAAAACCTCTGCATTTAATTGAGGCTAAACAAGGAGCTCCCAGCGCACCGTACAATTATGAGATATACGAGGCGACAGAGTTCTGACAGCGTGCCAACATGCCCCACACACCAGAAGACCATCTCACCAGATTGGCACTGGACCTGCAACCGTTACTAAGCAGTGTGCCAAGGCTGTTGGCCTACTTATGAGCCATTCTCTTGACAGTGCAAAGCCAAGAAAATCCACACACACACCCTTAAGCTAGTTACTTGAAACAAGCCCACATTCAGGCCCTGTTATTTCAGTTTGGATCATCCATCATGCCGCGTTTCCAATTGAGCACATCACACAATTGGATAAATGAAGAGTTGAGGCTGCTTTAAGGGCAGAGTCGACTCAAAAATTGAGCAATAGGTAGTTCCTATTTCTAGCCGTGCTCTCATTTTCCCCTCGTTACTCACTAAAGATGCCTTTGTTGACAATGTGAAAACTAGACACGGTGATGACATTCCCAACATGACCTCAATCAAGCGTTTTCATAGCCCGCAGGCACATAACAATCCAACTAAGTCATCCACCACAGAGATTCTCTTTACCCTCATTTCATAATGAATGCAATTATATGAACAAAATTGTTTTTTCTCCTTCAAATATCTGTAGCTGAGACTGGAGTTTTTTCTGAATTTGAATTACAGTATTATTATTTAAAGCCAATTCTCTGACCATTCACTGGGGGAGAAGGGGAAAAGCAGCACTGTCTTTGAGTCAGGGCTTACAAGCTTTAAGTCAGTTAAACCCCCATCAAGGTAGGCATTCTTTGGTCATTTCACCTCCCCCATCCACACACACATTACTCTTTACACACAGAAAAAGAAACAAATGTTTGTGGTGCTGTGGAGGAACCAGTGTTATTCAAATCCTGCTTTTGTGAGCCCACCAACCTTTGAATGAATATCTTGCCATTAAACCGGCTATCTTGCAACATATAATGTCAGCGCATGGCATTTGCTTAGATAAGCAGAAGGATAAAATGTTGTAAACATATTTGACTGTTTTTACCTGAGATGTCATATAAGATGTGACATATAATACAGCTTGCTAACAGTCAGTCAGTATCGCTGTGTGTCAATCACGTTCCTATCAGTGACATTAATAGTGGAAATAACAAGTTAAGGAAAAGATATTGGAACACCGGGAGATGTGGAGTAAATATAGATATATCCTTTTCAAATAGCATTAATATTGTAGCTGTATAAACATTTCCCCAGAAAGAAACTGAGGTTCCCCCTTCATCCGCAGGTTAACTTAAGCACTTAGCTAGCGCTCCACTGCCCGGGGGAAGAACTGTGCAATGAATGGAAAAGCAGGCCACATTTCTATCCAGGCCATCTTTATTGATCCTCAAACCCCCTTCACAGAGACCATCCCCCCATCTTGACCACAAAAAAGGGGACAATATAAACAACCAATAAATAAGAATCTGCGCGATTAAGGCGGTTCTACATCTCCAATAGAACACAACAGTGTGGACATGTTGGAGTTATACAGCTTCATACAGAAAAAGCAGTAGACTTCATAGAGAACATCACATCTAAAAAAGGCAGCACTTAACCAAAAGTGAACCATTTTTAAAATAGGGATGAGGCTCCCATTCAAATGAGTTAGCATTGTACTTCCATTGTGTCTGACTTGAAAAAAAAAAAATGCAGGCTCTTTTTTTAGACAACCTTGCCATCTGAGCTCATTTAAATACTATGCCAAATAGAATGGGAACAAAAACTTGAGCTGAGAACTTCATTTAAATGTTCTCCCCCATCAGACTCAGATTTTTTTTTTTTTAGACCACCTGGTTCCCAAACTGGAGATGGTGGCTGTTCTTTATATCAGTTTTCTCAGACAGGAATAAATAAATACACCCTTTTACTGTTAAACTGTCTTGGAGTCCGGGCTAGGAGGCTACACAGTGTCATAGCATTGTTCAGAGTGGCTTTAAAGAATTTCAGCATTTCTTTGTTACATTCATGTCCAGGAAATGGGAGAGGTGGAGCTCTGTCTGCAGCCAACCGCCCTCTGGCCACTCGCACATGTAAGACTTGAGCACTGTGTGTTCCCTGTGGATATCCAGAGTTCTCTTCTGTGCACCCTGTGACCCAACTGGGCTTGGCTGTACAGGGAGGTGTTCACTAAATAAAAAGTGATAAGCACTCTGCGTCCATCCTGGACAATTCTCACACTTCTGTCTCCATATGTGCTCCTTCGTTACTCAGTTCCTCTCAGCAACTGACAGTGCTGGGCTGCTGTTTGCTGACAAAGTCTGAAATAAAGTCAAACTCATTCTGGCCAAGGAAGAGTTCTGGCAGCTCTTGGACCCGATCCAAGCCCAGCTCCATGACCAGCGAGGTCAGAACCTCCTCGTCAATCATATCTGCGTCCATGCCGTTTAGGGCCAAAGCGGGTCCGGCCATGTGCTGCATGTTAGCCAGCTGGGCCGGGTTCATGCGGTACTGGGTCGTAGGCCCCATGTGGTTCCCACCCATAGGTCCCAGTGGGTGCCCATGGTACTGGGTGTTTAGTTTTTGCAGCTGCATGCTGGCCATGAGTTGCTGGGACGTTAACCCTCCATTCATGAACTGTTGCTGCTGCGGGTGTGCCTGCTGCTGTGGATGCGGCGCCTGCTGCTGCTGTTGTGGTGGTTGTTGTTGTTGTTGTTGTTGTGGGTGCTGCTGCTGCTGTTGTGGGTGCTGTGCCTGTTGCTGGTGCTGTTGTGGATGCTGTTGTTGCTGTGGGTGCTGCTGTGGATGCATGTGATGCTGCTGCTGCTGCTGTTGAGGGTGATGTTGCTGGGGTTGACCGTTATACATCATGTTACCAGAGGTCATCTGGTGGTGCCCCATCTGGGCCCCGTTCAGCTGTCCGCTCATGGGTCCAGCCACCATGCTCTGTCGCTGCCTCATGGCCGTCTCCATGTTGGCCTGGGCGCCGCCGTAGTGCATCATCTGGCCGTTGGGCATCGCCCGCATGCCCTGCTGGGTGGCATGCTGCTGGTGACCTGCCTGCAGGCCGCCATTCATGCCCATCCTGTAACCGTGGATACTAGCGCCCGCTGAGTTGTGGTTCATGGGCATCATCAGATGGTCTGCCATGCCTCCTGTCTAGGAACAGAGAGGAGAAGCTGTTAGTGGAAGATGTTCTGAAGCATTAAAGGGGGCGGCTACTGGATCATGACTGATGTAGCATTAGCAGCTGACCATGTGAACCAGTATTACTAGGACACTAGCACATACATAATGGAACCATGTGCGAGATGTACAGGAAATGTTACATTGCTGTGGGTCAAACACATTTTATTCCCACTTCCTATAGTGACCACACAATTCGTCTTCATTGAAAACGATAATATTTTCCATGTAATGTCACAAGTCCAACTAAACGCTTCCGGAAAAAAATGCACTATTGTTGTGCCAATTGGTGACTACTGAGAACCTAACTCGTTGGTTTAGTCTTCTTAACAATCTCACGTCTTTGTGCCAAAGAATGAACGCCCAGGTCGGAATAACAGGTTAACATACATTGTTTGGGTGCATTTTTCAAACCAGATAATTCATGCACGACGGGATCGCCCAAACGGAGGAAAATACATGCATCGTGTAATGCATTGCTTAAAACCTAATCTTTGTTGCATGTCAGCTGAGGCGGAAAAATATGTTACATTTTACGCACGTAAGGTTGCAACAAAGAACACTGACATCATGCAACATCTCACCAACAGCTGAATCACCACATTTCTAACAAGGCACCGAATCCAACAAAGGTTTCGTTTTTTTACGACTGCTTCCAAACGATTGGTTTAAATCTTTATATTCAATCATCATGTTCCCTGTAGCTTAACACTATTCATCTGTTTAGTCGCGAATTTAAAACAAGGCAATGCAAACAATGGAGCAGCAGCCCCGGAGACCACCACAGACCAAAAGCCCAATTCTCCTACAAATGCATCCGTTAAAAATCACTTACCCGTGTCCGCTACGTTTTCACAAAGTTACGCGACTTTGCTTCGGCTCCGTTTATTTAAACTATGTTCCTCTTCTCCTCTGAATTACAGTATATATTCCACAGGGTTACGCTTCATGCTCAAGCGGGGACGGTGTGCACAAAGACTGCCGCATCAGATCTTGAAACGACTGCCTATTTTCTGGGTCAACTCAGGGATTATGTACATCTAAAAAGCTCAGAGGAAGGCAGTCGGGGAGAGGTGGAGCCTCGGTCCTGCCTCTTCTTTGTTCCTATTGGCCCCTACTTAATAGAATTGTGCATGGGCGTAGAAAAACAGGGGCTGTTGGAGAACTGTGACACAGTAGCCAATTTAAATACCCTCCTCCCCACTGTTTCTTTTTGAAAGAATATGTGGACGTCTTGTTTGTCTTCATAAGTATCTGCTGCTCCTGTGGATGAATAGTGTGAATACAAGGGCAGTCATTAACTTGTATTCATTTTAGATGGATAGATAGATAGATAGATAGATACATGCATACATACATAGATACATTCATAGATACATACATAGAAATAGATACATACATAGACAGATAGATAAATATGTGCACTGATACATAGATACTTACATACATTGATATATAAAATACATCAGATAGATATATTATATTGTTATGTAATATACAGTATATGTTTTCATGCATATGTAGAATTCAAAATGCTTGCTCATATCTGCCAGTGTGTGTTAGACAGCATAACATTAGTCTAGAAATCCATGTTTCCAACTTGTCTGCACCTACTTATCTCTGTGGCCTATGTGTAGCGAGAGTGTTGCCCTGGTATGTGAATGTACACTTCATCTCCGAGATCATTGTTGGTCCATGTGACCCACCGGTCTGCTGAGTGTTCGCCCCAGAGAGGCGGTAGAGGGAGGGCAGAGGAATGTGGCCTGTGTGCTATTCTAGGCCACAGAGGCAGCAGCGGCAGTGTAACTACTGCTGTGCATGGGTGTGTGTTCGGCCCGTTTACGTGCATTGACTGTGGATGCAGGCATGTTTCTGTGTGCCTCCACTCTGCAGATGCACAAGTCCCTTGATTGCCCACTTCAGGACAACAGTCTCTTGCCTGCAATTGCAAATGAATAGAACCACTTTGGGAGAGCAAGCCAATCCATTGTCCTGGGAATTCAACTATAAATGAGCAACCACTGGCAGGCGTTTGTCATTGTTTGACATTGTCCAGCCACTTTAATCTAGTGCTAATGAGCCCCTCCTAGGTGTGGGTACGGAGAAACTCACTCTTCCTGACTGTCCAAAGAAAACACACAATCAACATAATTCTCTGATGAGCACTCTTTTAGTGGAGCGTGTGGTCTTTGCAAGGTTTCTGCAATCTGAGACAATATGACAAACAAGCATTTTAAAATGCATCAAAGCAGACTTTATTTTTATCCCAGGGCCAAAAGCTACTAATGGTGTCATTGCATTAGAGAGCGCAGCTACAATGTGCCCAAACCTTCTGGAGCTCAACAATCACATCACTGTGACTGTTTAAAACCCAAGGTATTTGCATGAAATCGCAATCAGCCATGATTGTAGTGGAAGATATGCATTTTGTAATTATATATCCATTGAACAGCCTTGCGTTGTTGTAATTAGACGGTGGATACTGCAGTCTTGTCCCTTAAAGGCTTTCTTTCTGTATGTGATGTTTCACATCTCTGGCTGTGCTCTATGGTTTGCCTCCACACACCTTGCCTTGAGCCATTTATTGACTTTTGTGTGAATGTGTTTTTTTTATTCCCGAGATGAAGAGCAAAACAGAGTTCATGCGACTGTGTTTATAGGAGCAAAAGGCTGGAAGTGTTGCTTCCATTCCCAGCTTGGACACGCCCCTGTGCCAGGCTGTAATAAAATGCAATAAAAAATGCTGCAGTTGCATGATAGGTCAATTTTACGCTGATTTCCTGCTCCAAACACAGTCTAAATTATCCAAAAAATAGTAGCCAAACAGCATTTATTTGTGTTCTTAGAGCTATCCAACCTTGCATGAGCTCCTCTTGACTCTGAAATACTGAGAGCAGACAACAATTGAGCTAATATCTGCTTTGTCAGGACTGTGCACAACTCAGCCTAATCTGTCTGCGCGTCATCTGCCTCGGCACTCCATTTAATTCCCTTCAACTGAGGCAACGTTACTAACTCCAGCAACCTTCTAGCAGTTGAGAAGTTACAATAAGGATCACAAAAATCCAGCTCCTGCTTCCATCCAGACTCTGTACGCCAGATTTCAAGGGAACCGACAATCTGTAGAGATGAGGAGGCCAATGTTTATTGCTCCTCACCAGGGTCTTGAAGTGTGTTTAGAGCCCCCCCTGGAGCAAAGGCACTCACCGGACTGGAGTGGAGTGGAGTGGAAGTCTGATGTTCTGCACAGAGGAACTGCCGGCAGAATCAGTCATATACTACCAGCTTCATCCCTGGTTCTGTAAGGTGGTATATAAAGTATCATGCTTTTAAAAGCTTAACACCTAAAACCAAAGAACAAGAAAATGGCGGAACATGTTCTTCAATGTGGCAGCTAGTCAGCAAACACATTCTGGTGGCTCCCTGTTGGACAATCAATCAATCAATCAATCAATCAATCAATCAATCAATCAATCAAATTGTATTTATTCAGCCCAATATAGCAAATTACACATTTGTCTCTGGGGACTTTAAAGTGTGCACAGCTTATGACACCCTCTGTCCGTAGACCTTCAAAATGCACAGGGAAAATCTCCCAAAGAAACCTCGCAATTAAATGGGCAAAGTGGAAGAAACCTATGGGAAGTGCTCCATCTTGTTTATAATACATGTACATTGCAATATTAGTACTTCCTGCAAAGCTTTATACCAAGCTTTGTTTGTTCATAATATAATTGCTAATTGGTTTGAACTTGTTCTTGGCTCTGCAGTCTGTAATGATGACTATGTCTAGAGAAGATTAGATGGACAGAACGATGTGTTACGGTAATACTCTTGCAAGGGGACACTGAACTGAACATCCAATTTATTTGTAATCTCTGTCACCATCAACTAAAACCAGCTGACTCAATCCTACCTACTTGACTAATCCACCCTACACTTTCTCTACCGGTAACTATGGCAATGACTGGTACAGACATAAAGCTGAGTACTCAGGAAGTGCTGCCACATCCTTAAAATAAATTGGTTTCACTTGCATCATTGGATTAGTTTACTTACAAGTCTTTGTAAACAATTGTTGTTCGCTCAACTGTTAAAATAGATACACACTGTATTTGTTTTTAATGCGTTTGTGTTTTAATTACAAGTACTCCAAACGAATTCTAATGATTTAAATGTATTAAATTAAAGAATAAAAGGGGTCACATAAGAATTACATGGTGAATTTGTTTTTAAAACATCCCAGGAGCTGGTTCTCTCGATGTTTCTCATCACTCAGACTTTTACCTTCTCTTTTATAATTGCTGCACAACGCCAACATGAATGGAGAGTCACCTCAGTGAACACAACATGTGTCCTAATATGCACATTTGAGATGTGAAACCAAAAGTCAGTCTGCCTCTCTCCTGGTGTGGGGGAGGGGTTGTTATTGTTCTGGTAAATGAGAGACTCTCTATAAATACTCCCAAGGCTTCCTTCTCCGCCTCAGCCACCAATCAACTGTCTCTGTTAGCCCGAGCAGCTGAGAGGAGGCAATAAGCCTGAGTCAAGGCTAACGGGGGAGGGTTTGACTCAAACAAACTGTGCTGGAGAAGTGGGTGAGGGACTTTGGAAGAGAGGGGGAGAAACTTGGTAACTGCCACTCACAGACCTGAGGCCACAAGTGGGGGTGAGGCTTGAGTGAAAGTAGTGATTTGGTTGGATGGGGGTGGTGGGAATGCGCCACTTTAAAGCAACTTTGCAGCAACTTTTGTGCCTGCTCCATGTGAGGCTTAATTAACATGTGGCCTTTTAATACAGCTTTTGTATGTCACTGTTTGCCGGTGATGCACTTCATTATAGCATCTTGAACATTCGTGATGGGTAGATCTCTATATAACTTCGGACAAACAAATAAGGAAGATCCAAGAGTTGACTCAACTTGGTAAAAATCCTTTCTGGTTTTCATTGGCCATAGCCTTGCAGAGAAACTAGTACATGATACTTTCTTTTGGTTTCTTTTATCTTATTGGATTATCTTTCAAGAGTCCTCATTATTACATTACTATTATGACAAATATGGTAGCATACAATAATTCATATTCTATAATCTATTCATCTAAATGCGCTTACATACACAACTAATACTCAACCAATACAAACCTATATGAAAATGTCCTTTCAATAATAGGAGATTGCAATCAACAATCCAACTGCCTTAATATGATATATTGAATTATTGAAACAATTGTATGAAGGAACTCCATAATTTAAAGGTTCTGAAAATAAAACTCAGCTTCTGGTAATCTATTATACATTTATTTTATATTTTATATCCTATAACAGTTTGTCCGTGACACCGACTAGCTCTTTAAACTCTTACATTTTTGAAATGATTGCAATAGACTTTTGTCTCACGCTGTTCATTAAATCCTTTCCCACACCATAATAACATATTAGCTGCTTTGTTTAATGTGATCTGTATTCTACTCATTTCTCTCTGAGCTGCACGGCCCCATATGCACAGTAATAATTAATGTGACTGTCAATTAGATTGTGACATATTAACATAATAATGTCTTAAGGGGAAAACTCCTATTCTGTCCAACTATTGCATCCATTTTCATCAGTCTTACAGTAATATCTGTAAAATGAGCTGCACATTAAACATTGTTTTATGTTGTAACTCCCAATAGTTTAATTTCTGTAACCTCTTTAATTTGAGCACTGCCCATTTTAGGTTTCTTTCTCTGTCTTGTCGTACATATAATCACATTTAATACAAATGTATTGTTTTCCACCCCTTGATAAATATCATACATCCGGCTTCCTGAAGTTTGTGAAACGGGTACCTCAGGGGTGGCTGTATCATTCCCAAAAATATGTGCATTTTAAGTGGACATAATAATAAAAAAGTAATGGTCCAAGGCAACTTCCTTGTGGGATACCACAGATAAACATACTTTGGGAACCAAACAGATGCCTTTAACTAAGATAGATTACTTTCTTCCTCAATTCAGCATTCTTCCACTCAAAGCACTTTCAGTCACATGATATTTACTCAACCATGTTAACGCCAAGTTACAAAGTACAGATGTTTCTTATGAAACAATCCAGCGCAATGTGTTTGTTTTGCGTTGTAGATGACGTCATAGCAGTTTCATTCAGTAAAACAAAAATCAAGAACTGTAACTGCAATAAATGCTAAGTCTGAGGCTAGAGATAACCACTGAAACAACTTCCTTACTCCAGCTGAGAATTCCCAGCATAGTTAATATGATAGCAGAGACATGATAAGCAGTATTAGTGCCTGCAGGTGCTTACACACCCCCCAACGCTGACTTCATGCAAGCTATACAAATAGGACTGGAGTTGACTCCCTGGTTTCATGTTTCCAAGTTTGGCTCATTACCAAGCAATGTCAGTCATTTACAGTCAGCACCACTAGCCCACCGCCTGCATTTCTAAGCAACACCATTCTCCAGCATTTACTAGCCTGAGGGATCATTGTCGACACAAACACTAATCATGTCCCCTTCGCTGCACTTCCTGCCTTACCACTGATGACGTTCCCAGCTACCTCCAGGAACGTACATACTTAGCACAGGAGTGCGGGGGACACACAGACTAGATGGACAACAAGAGTCTGCAAAACCTGTCAAACAAGTAGCAATATGGAAGGAGGAAGTCACAGAGAGTGGAAGAACACGGTGACGATGTGAAGAATGACCTATTAATCATTCATTATCTCCCAGCACTCTTAATGAGATGACGACTCTTAAATAATTAGCAATGTGACTGAAGCATATTTCCATAGCAGAAGCCTGAGGACGTGGAGGGCATTGGGGACCAGAGGGGAAGGGAATATAGGATGCACAAGAAGAACAGCCCCCACACCAGCTTAGCAAACAATAACTAACCTGATATGGGGCTCTGGGAGGCATGGACAGAGCGATAGAGGTAGACAGAAGAAAGGAGAGATAATGATGCTACATACGTAATAGGGAGACGAGAGTGACCCATGGAGGAAATCCCACATTGAAATAGTTATGTCTATACGTAGTGGGCGTTTAAGTTGTTCACCCAGCAGCCTTCATTATCCGTCTGTCTTGTTTCAAGAGGGACAGGACAGGGCCTTCAGGCTTTTCTAACACACAAGTCAACGGAGCACTGCGGACGGCTAGCACCCCAGCCTGCCATGGGCCTATTCATCTTGCACAAAACACACAAAAGAGCAGACCATGAGCCACATTCTTGACATCCAACCTCATCACCCCCACTACCCTCCCACCCCCTGGCCGTGACTAGCGCCCCTCCCCCAGTGCCTCACACCAGGCAGGGCAGACAGGAGCTGCTAGCTGCACTACCTAACTGGCTGGATGGCTTGTTGGTTGGGGTTGTTTTGTGGAGGAAGGGATGCATGGAGGGAAGGGAGGGTGTGGGAGAGAGGGGGCAGGGATGTTTTCTCTTGAGTCAGCTAATTGACTCACAGATGTCAGGAGGAGTCGCGTTTGTGGCGGGGCTAAGGCACCCGGTGACACTTTTCCCCTTCACAAACAAACATTACACCCATGCACGTGCACTCAGGCGAAGATTGTGCACACACACATGCGTGCACGTATACTTGTGGTCTGTTCTCTCTAACATGCGTCTCTTCAGTAAACATAGGTTTCTGTGTCTGGCAGGATTTCTCAGAAACAGATCTCAAGGTGTAAATACGACATTGAGACTTAAGTTGGTTCTGACTGTAGCTCAGCCCCACAAAAACACCAAGAACCAACAGCCTTTAGAGGACAATAACAATCTGGAATGGTCGGGGCATAATCTTATTTTTCTGTTTACCATCTGGGGAGCCTTTCTGGCTGTCGAACTAAAGCAGGTCTCATCTACTGATGCATTGGCGCAATAAGACTTGAGGCAGTTCCAATGCTGTGCCACCTTTGATATGACCTATATACACACCACGGTTTCATGTCATGCCATGTTTGCACGCTGCAAAGTCATATCCTACATGTATGCACTGCAGCATTTGAATGTCTTCTCTGAACACCCAAACCACTGACAGCTGTGTGTGTGTGTGTGTGTGTGTGTGTGTGTGTGTGTGTGTGTGTGTGTGTGTGTGTGTGTGTGTGTGTGTGTGTGTGTGTGTGTGTGCACGCATCTGTCATCGGGTTCATGTGTTTGTGTGTTCCAACTAGACTGCTAAACAGCTGAGCCCAAATTGAAAGTCAGTGCTGTCATTCCCTATATTTATCAAATGAATCACTCGCAGCAGAAATCTGTTTGGACACACAGTTAGTATTCAAGCAGTTGGTTACAACATCGTTGACAGCAGGAAAATAATTAGGAGGGAAAGTGTGGGTGAATGAAGAAAATATTGCAGACTATCAGTGGTGGACTGCTCATATAATAACAACAAATTATAGAAAAGGCTACATTTGCTCCCTGGGGTGGTGATAAAAGGTCTGCCAAGCTCTAAAAGACACAATATTGTGTAGTGTTTTTGTGCAACAGTTGAGAGATCTGTACATTTTCCGATATATTCATCCTCCAGAGGGACATTCAGTAGAGCAATCATGCTGTACTACTAAGAAAACACAAATCATGCATTATTGAGTTCCCCCAAAAGCTCTGTGTCTTGGTAAAGTTCCCCCTGTGGCCTTTATCCATCGGTCTTCCCATCATGAGGTCTGCTAATGGTGAAGTCATATCCCGCTCCTACCCGGGCGCTGACAGTTAGACGTCCCCTCCAGGAAACAGCTAGTTCTGCTTCCTGACCGGGGAGCCCTATCTGTGTTGCACCACCATCGCGTCTGAATGTTGAGCAATGTCCTGGTGAGCACATGCCTTAGCGGGTTAACACATATGCTGTACATACAAGGCTTCAGCACACACACACAAACACAAACACAAACACACACACACACACACACACACACACACACACACACACACACACACACACACACACACTCCAATCCACTGCCCACTAGAGCTGTCTATAGTCTGCCTGTCCTCTTTCTGTTTTTCCACTCACCCACACTGTCACTCTGGCCAGGAAGCTGTGGGAGAGATACGCATGACAAAGTCTCTCTTTATTAAATTGGCAGAGTCAGAGTGTGTGTAGTGCATTTGGAGTCCCTGTATGTGTGTGTATGCCTGTTGGAGAGAGAGAGAGAGACAGACAGAGAAGGAGAGCAAGCACTAGAGGGATGGGGGTGGGGACCTAAGCCAAGGGCTGGAGGTTTATCCAAGATCCACTCTAGGCTCATCCCTGGATATTGCTGTTTGAAACCACGAATCAAGATCAGAGCATACAGAATAAAAACCAAAAGGCCGCTGTCATGTATCCAGAGTCATATCCATCCACTGCAAGAAACAAATACTGATTTAATAAATACCTGAACTGTGAAGGTAATATAATGTAGTTGGGTTAGGAATTCACTTACATGTATACATACAGACACCTGTAGTCAGAAGCAGAAGAGAGTAGCATAACAGGAAACATCTTGGAGAGTTAATTTCAAGATTTGCTCGTAGACGCAAACTAAACTGACCTTGAGCTTTTGCACAACTTTTGTCGACTTGAATTCGTGTCACTGAGATCTCTTTGAGAGGACAGAGATCAAAATAGAGGAAGCTCTGGCGTAAGCTATAAATGTCTTCAGGGAGGAAAGAAGCGTGTCACCATATCACTGTGTGGGGTTGCAAACTCTAAAAGGGCCTTGGGAACGATACATTTAAAAAAAAATGATTCATTAATTTGTGAATTTGAGAGCACATTTATTGGTCAATACGTCCACAAGCTCCCAGCACTGCACTTGCAAATTAATTTCCATGTACCACGTACTTAAAAATCTTTACTTTGCATTAAAATGATTTGGGCTACTGGCCATTTAGGATATAACTTTTCAAATAAAACATCCAATAAAATTGTGGTCGGCCAAACCAAATCACACACTTTGCAGTAAGGGTTGAGAGGGAAGTTACTCTGACTTCTTGTTTTGTACTCAAGAGCCCCTGCATGCTCAAATATTTATTGGCAATTTATAGTTTTAACCTTTGTGTGAGTTATTTTCCAACAGACTGGCTGATATAATATAACTCAGACAACACTTTCATTTGTGTAAGACATTTTTATTTGCCTTTATGCAAGCAGCAAACAGCCGTGTACAGTCTCTACGTCCGTGTGCAGGAGATAACGACAGGGAGGACAGAGGACAAGATAAGACATTGTGCTCTGTGGTCAGGGAGTACGCCCTCCTCTCCCTGCTCTCCCTGCTCTCCCTCCTCCTTTCTCCCTTCTCTCCTCTGTCCCTCTTATCTGCTGCCTCTGTCTTGACCTCCACCCTGCTGCACGGTATTTAGTCAGGGGAGAAAACAGCATGGGACTGGAACGAGTACAAGTGAACTCTGTTAAAAACATTCTCCAGAGCTCTGTTCTCGGAGCAAAATGAAATTATGAGTGCTTTCCTTTTGTGGTCTAATTGAGACATCACACTATTAGAAACAGACACGTTTTTATTGAAGGGCATTGGATGAGCCAAGATCCATGCTGAGGATTTTCTTATTGGAAAACCTGAAACATATGGAAAGATATTTCAAACACAAAGTATGATGGTCATTGTTAGGAATCTCTGAGCAGTGATACTGCAGCAGTCTCACTGGCTTATTTGCACAGGGAACATGTTTTCTAGCTTCACTCATCTTTTATAACGGCTTTCTATTTGCTCCGGAAACCTGTGCTGTAATGTAACTATAAGTACATTTACTCAACTACTGTACTTCAGTTAAACGTTGAGGTACTTATACTTTACTTAAGATTTATACTTTTCCTTCACTACATTTGGTTGGCAAATGTTGTACTTTTTATTCCTCTACTACATTTGTTTTAGTTGTTACTTTGCAGATTTAGGTTGTAAATACAAACAATTATTCTACACACATTATAATTAAGTATTATAGGTTAAGTTAACCAGTAGTGTATTACACAGTTCAAATTAACCCCATCTTTACCAAGTGCAACATTGAAGTGATGAACACATAAATGCACCAATCATTTTAATAATATCATTTTAAAAACAAGTACTATTTATTTTGGTAAAAAAAAAAGGAAAGGTGTTTTTTCAAATGCTAATACTTTTGACTTTTACTTTAGTATAACTTTGAATGGAGGACTTTTAGTTGTACCTATATATTATTACACTGTAGTATTGCTACTTTTACTTCAGTAAATAATCTGAGTACTTCCTTCACCTCTACCCCGGACGCATAGGCTTCACTGCATTTTAGTCTTTTGATTTTAAGTTGCCTAGTTCAACACCTGTGTAAAGTAGACTCAAGGTACAAACAAAAATAATGAAAAGGATGAATAAATGCAACAAAAAAAACATTGGTTAATTTGACTGAAAAACGGGAAATAATACAGCATTAAATAGATAATTTACTTATTCCTTAATCATCACAAAAACACATCAAGCATCACAACCCTTCCATAGCGGCCACCTGTTGCTTTTCAGAGGTAGACAATGATGGTATCATATGAAATTGTGACATCAAGAAATACTTAATTATAATAATAATAGTTAACTGTCAAAAGAGGAAATAAAGTTTCAGGCATTCAGGTGTTCAGTTGGTTGTAAGTGTGCTCAATACCAGCCATATGATGTTAAACTCCAACCTGAGAGATCCAAGGAAAGCCTTGAGGAAAGACTATTGGCAGTGATTCCTTTGGCATGGCAGGTCCTCAATCAGATGTTATTAGCCATGTTAGCTTTGGGAAAGTACATGAGAATGTGTTTGCTCATTCATTGTGCAAGTAGCTTGTGCTCAACAGATAAGGAATAATGTGTATATATAGTCTGCAAAGAAAGATGTGTAGACTCTCTGCTGTCTTGATATCAATGGGTAGCTCGTTTCACCATTTTGGAACTATGATAGCATACGTGTTTTTATAGAGGGGGGGGACCTGGGAACGATTGACAGTGAGGGAGTATCAAGCTGATTGGCCGATGCTGAGCAAAGTGCAGCGGTGTATGGGTTAACCATGTCCTAGGAACAGCTTGATCCATTAACAGCAAAATTAACATCAATCAACCACTGGCTAGCAAAGAAATTACAATTGACCAGTTTTACTTCTCTATTCAGCTGGCTAAGCCTGAATGTTATGCAGAAGATGAAATGACTTCACACCGCCAGTTTCATTTTACAAAGATGTGAAGTGTATTCAAAAATGATGACACGAGGTCAGTATGCCATTTCTGCCAAGGGGAAGAATACACTTTGAAGCTATTTCCAAGTCAGCTTATTTAACTCCACTTCCTTGTGAAAAGAAACCTGCGATCGCCCTGTTGAGATGTGCCATTCTGCCATGAGGAACTGAAACACCTACACAAACCAAACACCGCTGCTGATGTGTGAGAGAAATTTCAAAAACACTTTGAAATGTTTTGCAGAGCTGTGAAAGAAACCTCTGATTCCGTGCTGCTGTACTCGTGGAGCGTTTCATAACCATTTAGAAATCATTACACATACCATTCAGAAGTGAATAAGCAACACTAGCTTTGACTATCTATAACACAAAGACTTCTTTATTGACCATGACAGCAATTCAACCAGCAGAGCAAAGCTTTTTTCAACCATTGCCAAGAAGAACATAGTGTTATCACCATTGAAATGGGAAGAGCTGGGTATTATTGGCGATGTAGTGATCTGGACACAGTTTTCTTTACACTATTATGAATACCATTTCCTATTTGATTGGCTTTGATAGACTTATATACTTCTTCTACAGACAGACAAATACAACTCCCCCTGCCATACAGAGCTGTGAGCCAATGACTGTTTGACTTATGATGTAGATGAGTCATGCACACATTCGCAGGATGACAAAGGCAGCTCAGAATAAGTCATCCCGACTGTACGTTGTTCTCTTGTTCAGACATCAAGCTTCATGTGACTGATAAACGGACTTTCTGTACTCAATTGAGGATAGCAGGAAAGCAGCATTTGACAGGAAATAAAATGAGGCATGTAACTGCAAAGCACTTTTCCTTTATTTTGTCGCGACAACTCTACTGTGAAAAACAAGAGTGCTTTCCACATTAGGCTCTCTCTCTCTGTCAGACAATTTCATCTCCGAGACTGGCACACGATTCAGTTTCTATAAGAGGTTTTCGCAGCAATGAGGCCAGAAAAGAGCTACAGTTTAGAGCAGCGTCCTTGTTTCAAATGAATTCAATACAAGAGGGAAAAAAAGCAGAGGAGTGTTTGTCAGTGTCTCCTACTGACTCACTACTTTGTTCACATCTGTAATACTGCTATACCAGAAGCCATCAAGGCTTTTCAGAATCCCTACAGCTTGTATGGGAAGCTGTGGAAATCAATAAGCTTCAAGTGCTAAATTGTTTGCGAGCCATTGATCGAGGAGAATCTACATCTCTGTTATTCAATCTGCTTAATAACAACCAATTATTGTTTCCCCTGCTTCACCCCAGAGTTTGAGTCCAATTGCCTTGATTTGACTCCAAAGAGACAAATCTATATATCGATATATATATCTCCTTTAGCTGACCTTTGCAGGTGTGAGGCTGAATACACAACTGTGTGTCAATGTGTATGAGAGAATGGTGGCAAGACACCTACACGTGAACCACCCTCGCTGGCATTCAGAGTCACGTTTTTGGGTGTTGACAGATTCAACTGTCCACAGACCTATAACAGTCAAGTCACATCAACGTGCCGGACCTCTGAATACACTTCATTCTGCCTGGCATAACACGACCTTTAATACTGTTACTGCATTTATACGTGATAAAAACCAGTGGTCCATGACTGCTGGTCATTGAGCACAGATTTAAGAGCTGCTGTCAGTATAACTAGTAGAAACTAATTAAAAGAAAGGCCTTGACATTTGTTAATTTAATGTATGAGGTATACACGGTACAATACGCTAAAAGCTGGGGGGAATATATGAGGCGATTGGACTCTGACCTTCACGGTCATTATGACCGAAGGTTAACTACTGAGCTATAGACACGCTGGTAGGCTATTTTGTGTTTTACTTTTGAACAGAGCCAGGCTAGTTTTCTCTTTACTTCCAGTCATTAAGCTAAACTAAGCTAAGCTAATCAAATACAACCTAACCTAACCTCACATAATATAGCCTAAGCTAAGCTAAGCTAAGCTAAGCATCTGGTGGCTTTATAAGCGCAAAGACCTGAGAGTGGTATCAATCGTTTCATCAACTCCGGACAGAAAAACAAAGACATGTAATTACCAAAATGGAAAACTGTTCCCTTTAGTTTTTGAGAAGGGAGGCAGTGGGTTGTATCAATGAAGCTATAAAGTTATGACCCACTGCATCCCAGATAGCAATAACAATATACAAGAAGAGGATAATTTGTTAGCACTGCAGTAACATATGACAACAAGGAAACACCCTTTGGTTGCCTATAGAAATTAGAAATGAATGAATAAGAGAGCATTTGACAAATCCAGTTTCAAATCACAAACGAGTAGTAAGGCCGTTTGAAGCTATATATTCATTCAATAGCTCTGTCATGCGAGGAAAATCATGTGACACGATCACAAGCTCCCGAACAGCGACTTGTGTGTTTTTCATCAATTTGAAAATGTGTCCGATTAACTGTTCCCAGCCTCTCTCTATACAATCCTGATTTATTTTCATTCTAGTTCCCGCTCTCTGTGAAATATTGGATAAAGACCACACATCTTTAACTGTGTGATGCAACAACTCAACATGGGAGCAAAGAAATGAAGCCAATAAGCAATCTGGGGAATCTTTGCAACTGTATTACTGAAAAAGGTGCAATCCTTTATAAAAACATGTCTGGAGCTCAACAACAAAGTGAAGAAAACGAGTCCCTCAGGAGGGAGATTGCCTTATCAATATTTGAGGGGCATGCTGAGTAATTTATGGGTTCACTGACACAGTGACCATGCATCCGAGTGGGGCCTTGCTGTCTCTCCAGATTTCAGGATTTTCAAGTGGGGACGCTCGTAAATATTGTTAGTGAAGTGTGCTTATGTGTTTTTGGGGGAGGGTCAGGAGGCTTCAGGCATTGATCAGTGTTTGTGTTCATACTGTGAGACTTTGCATTATATATGTGTGTGATTGTGCACACATGGTATATTGTATTACAGGCCACAGCATCCAGTCTTCCTTCCTTCTCCTCTTCTATCCAATGAGACCCCCACTCTGTTCCTGCACCAGGCTTATCTTGGCCAGCCGTTCATTCTTGAGTGAAGCAGTGTTTGGCAGAAAGAGACATCTGCTCAGTGAGAGAATGCCCTAATTATTCATGACCATTTAACCATTCAGGATTTGGTCTGAGCGGCATATGTGGCGTTTCTCATAAGTGCACGTCAAACACTTGTTAATGACAGTTTCATCACTGTTGTTTTGTTTTCTATACCTCTAAATTATCCCAACACAGCATGCAATAATTCCGTTTTTTCTGCCAGCAGTTAGTTATTACAATTTAGGAACAAATATGTTTCTTCAAAGAATGAGAGATTAGTGTTTTTTTTCTCTTTGCTTTGTCAGTGTGTTTTTCTTGTAATTTGCTGCAGTTTGGATGTTGATTCTCAAACCTGTGACATCACACCAATACATCCATTATATCCTTTGTTTATTCCTCAGGTGTGTTTCTGTTTAGGGGATTTCAGACCCATACAAACAAATGCCCAAATAGCTTTTCAGATTTGTGTTTTTGTTTCTTATTTTTTTCCCTCTGACTCCTCTCCCTGCCTTTCTCCTCTCCCTCCCTCCCTCTCCCTTCATCTGTTTGTCCTTATCATAACAAAACCTTGTCACCACGGTAGCTGTGGCCACGTAAATCAACCCGGCCAGCATCATCTGTTCCCAGCTGTTTACCTCCAGCCAAACAAAGGAGTCTGCCTTTTTGTTGTCGCTGGGGTGGAGTGCTGCGTCGACTGAGGGCTGTTATTCAACAGCGCACGCTGCTATCAGCCCCCCTCTCTGAAAAGGCCAATTCAACACAGGGAATCAATGGAATGGGAGGCAAGCAGGGGACATGTCAATGTGGGGGTTGTTGGACACTTACAAACTATGAGCGATCCTTCTCTCCCAAAGGAGCCGACACAGAGAGGCCACAAAGGAGGCACATCACATGCAAACGTGAAAAGCAAATAAATAGTTGCGTATCCCCTCTCCTCCTCTCAGCTCAGGTGTTCAGCTGTTCTCCGGGGAGGAGGGGCTCCGTTTGTGTCTCCAGAGAAGGCTTAGCGAGCGTTGGTAGGAGCTGCGAGGTCTCGTTTGCATCTGCAAATGAGACAGAACCCGGCTGGCCCATGTCACCTTGGCAACAGGCCATCAGCACCTCCCTCTCCGCTATATTAGCAGCCATGGTTGTCTGTCTGCTTGTCAGTCTGCACCCTGCCTCCCTCCATCCCTCCACTGCGGGTCTCATCTCCCCAGCAGCAGCAGCAGCAGCAGCAGCAGCAGCAGCAGCAGCAGCAGCAGCAGCAGCAGCAGCAGCAGTCTCTGGTGGCATGCAGTGATGTATTGTAATGGGTTGTGTCTCCTCACTCTTCACCTCTCCTTTGCTTATTTCTCTCTCCTCGCTCTTCTTTCTTCGCTGTTCAAAAGCTCATGTTTTGCAATAGAGAAAGTTATCAGCTGTATAAAAGGTTAAACGTTATATATTGTGTAAAAAAATTTCTGCATTGTACACAGGAAATGTATTAAATATGTTTATTAAATGTTGTGTCTACATGAATGTAAAGAAGAACATGTATCCACCATGTATTTTCTTAAAATAACTTCAATCAATTTGTAATGAATGTGTTCATGTGTAAAGGACACGGTAAAGGAAAAATATAAAAACATTTGTTAAATAATTAATAATCTACATACACAGACCTGAATCAGAGGATGAACATTTAAATTAAATTAAAATTACAATGGCTGAAACAATACCATGAACATGCCTGAAATAAACAATGAAAGAATAATAAGATCTAATGCAACAGTTGTGAAGACAAAGTAATAAACAGCTTGCTAAGTAAAGAAATGCAATGCCGTTCAGCAATAAGGTGTCCTTGATACTTTATTTTGTCCAGGGTGCGTGCGTGTGTGTGTGTGTGTGTGTGTGTGTGTGTGTGTGTGTGTGTGTGTGTGTGTGTGTGTGTGAGACTAGATTTGTCCTTCCTCCCAATGTTATGAAGAATGTGTTATCATTGGTAATTTAACAATATGTTGTTGCAAAGCAAAACGTAGTTTAAAAAAGCTATTTGCTATGGAAGATTGAGCTGTAGCTAGAGCTGTGTATAGGTAGCTGCACACAAGCCAGTGCTTCCTACAGGATTTTGATAGACTATGGTGGTTGAACCTGAAACCCATAAGTGGGTTACAGGGGCCCGGTAGAATATTTCATAAATGTTTAAGTTGAAGTAACTGTAGTAGATCTGTGAAGAGAAACGTTGTGCTGAAAACTATGTATTGTTAATGTTTTACCCCATAAACAATTCAATCATAAACAAATACGCTGTCTGCAAACAATGTTACACAGATCTTTCTATCGCTCTTTATATTGTATGCACATATTGTACATGTGCGGCGGGGCTGTAATCCCAGGGCCAGAGCACTAAGCCGCCCGGCCTTTACCTTTTTGTAGTTTATTATTTTATTTCCTGTCCAATATATGAAGTTTTGCATTTCTGCCCTCTGCTGTAGTTCCAACCTAATGGGACCCAGGAATGAATACCCCAATTTGTTAGCAAAGATATTACCTTCAAATCTTTACAAATTGATTACATTTACATTATCAATCGGAGAAAGGCCTTTTCCTGTTTTGCCTGGATTTCAATTTGCTTGGCGCCTAAAATAGCCTCACACACAATGAATGCTGGTACTTGAAGCTCTCCGTGCCACATGAACCAGAGATCCATTCATGCTGAAGGTTCCTTGTTGACCTTGTGAACAATAAAATAAATCTCACAAAGGTCCACATTTTTGTTTCCACATCTCTGTGAATGGATAAGCTTGGTTGTCATGGAAATGATTCAGTTGTTATCACGTGACTTAAATAGACGAAAGACACCTTTTAAGGTAATTGACTCAAGAAAATTACGAGAAACCAAAATGTTTGCTGTTATCACATGACTGAAATTAAACCCTTTTAGGCAAAGTAAATATTCACTCTGCAAATATTCTTCAGTCAGTTAATAAAGCTTGACTCCCGTATAACGGTGGTCAAATGTTTCTATTTAATTGAAAAATGTCAGGAAAAGTAAGCCTAAAGTTCATCTCTGAAATCACATACTGAGCCAGGAAATAGTTCTGCAACAAAAGTCAGTCATCTGCTGTATCTGAGCAGAAAAGGGATCATAAAGAAATAAATACAAATGTACTTATATTACAGTCCACTAAGAAAAAGGGAGATTTTGACAAACATTCAGAGCCATGCCCCTTTAATCTGAAGCAGACGGAGACTTTAGAGGTAACTGCGGTTACAATTGTCCACATGTGGCTCTGGTTGTGCTGTGCTGATAAAGATCCAGCTCTATAATCCTGATACACAGTAAATCTCTACCTATCAGATGCTTCCTTATTGGCGATGATTATCTCAAGCGGATACCGTATCTCTGCCATCACCGTGGCCATGTCAGCGATTTTAGGTGAGGATGTTAGATCAAATACATGTACAGCATCAAAAAGCGGACAGAGGGGACACACAGCGGCAGAAGCAAATGTAGAAGACTCCATTACATTAAGATATACAGATACAGATGTTTTTCCCTTCATGTGCCAGAGACTTACTTAACGAGCTATTTGTTCAGCTGCAGCACAGATATTACCTGGCAAGCAATCTTCATAAAAGAGTCATCTTTATTGAGCTTTGAGTGGAGATGTGGTTAAAACATAAACACTGTTAGAAAAAGAAACTGAAAACTTTTATATCTGTTATGGCCCTGACACACAACATCATTTAGGTCAGGTGCCACTGTGTTGTTAAGCATTTGTGGCCATTTAAAATAAAAACAAGTTAATCTTTCTAGAATATAAGAACTATTAACTGTTAGCTTAAATTAACTATAATTGTATATTCATATTAAATATAAGGACTGCATGCATTCACAAGTTACTTGCAGGGATGAACCAATAGAGATTAATTAACCGACTAAAGCTTCGTGTCATTGGGTCGTTGTTTTGGTTTCATGGCCGGAAGCATTACCGTTTTGGTTCACTCTTACAGCAGAAAAGCTCTGATAAATGTACCGTATGACCTGCTCAGCAGACAGAAACAAACAGTGGAGCATTCATCAGCTAAGGAGCCAGATATTTAGAGCAGGAGTTGGTGGAGACCAAAATAGACATAAAAGAAGCGTGAATGACTGACAACAATATAATGCCAAATAAATGCGGTTTCTCCATATCTGCTTTATGTGTAGTGATCAAGTTCACCACATCAATTTTGTTAGTTGATAATACGTCAGTCTTTTGCTTACAGCTTGTTGCACTTCCCCTAAGGTGCAAAGAAAACATGTAATACAGGTTTGAGTCCTTGCTCAACATGTGTCTGAGTATTTCTTGTAATTCTGATGTGTACTTCGCTGTGATATACAGTATATCGATACTGCAAAAACTCTTATTAATATTACGCTATTGATTTCAGCCGACCAGCTCTCATTACAAACACTCACTTGTTATTGCAGGCACCAATATACGAGTGTCAGCTGTGGCCTCCCTGCAACACGTTCAAGTGAAACATTCAACAGACGTGAGGTGATTCAAAGTGTTTGATCTGTCTGCCATTGACAGGGCTGCTTCTTTGAAGGTGGCTCGCTGTGTCAGGGCCCTCAGAAGAGGAGCGCTCTGACATATTGGTGGTGAGCTGTTGACCTTCGACAGAACAATGCTCATGTTTGGGAGGCAGAAACAGAAAGACGCAGAGTTACTGCTTCTCCTGCTGAATAAAAGGAACACACAGAGAAATAAACTGTACGCAACACAGGCAACAGCATGAACTTAAGGAGAGATAGTCCACCAGTTTACAAGAGGATGTGACAAACGTTTTATATTACATTAAGAATGAACAACTGGTTTTGGAATGACAAAACAGTACATGTACTTACCTTTGACTGAGAAACTACTTTTTTTGACATTTTATAGACGGAACCATGAATGTATTATTTGTGGGTGTAATTGGCAGATCAATTGATAATGAAAATAATTATTAGTGGCATCTTTATTGTTTTTTCTTCGACAAGAACACTGTCCTTCGACATAGACGTGTAGCTTTTCCCAACATAGGAGAGGTCAAACTCAGATGTCAAACCGAGTCAGGTGAAATGTACTGGACATGAAAGAGTGTCTGCTCAGACTTGAACGACTGTTCATACATTTGAGAACATTTTATAAACTCTGGCTTTCGATTCAGAAAAAAAGTGTATACCTCATAACCCTGTGATTTATTCTGTGTATTTCTGTGTACCTGTCTCTTTGTTGGATTTGTTGTCTCTGCACTATAACACGTATTGCTACAAGCTCAACACCTTGAGTTGTGTGTGAGGCAGGTTACTCAGCCGGTCCGCAGCCGGCCGATGCTCTGAAATTGTATACCTGTGCTGAAAAGAGGAGTCGCCAGTCAGCACTGTCTGTTTGGATCAGTGTTCCCTGTGGCGCTATGCCCTCTTTGAGAGTCCCTCTGTTGGGGATCTATTCCTTGGCCCCTGACTCTTTCCCTCTGTTGACACAATGGGCCCTTTGTACCTACGTATACTACTGCTGTGGGATCTTGCTTCGTATTTTCGGCAATTATACACGATCCCACTCCAGCCATGCCTGTTGTTGGTGCTTCGCTGGAGAGAAATGCAATCGAATCGAGGAGAAACGCAGAGAAATGTTGATCCGGGGAAGAGGCTTGCAGGAATTAGATTGTGTTGCTGATAAGTTCCATATAGAGCAAGTAAACATCTTCTTATCTTGTTATCCAGCTTGCACATTAACACATGGTGTGTGGAGGAGGTGGAGGAGGGCTTAAAAGGATGAATCAAATCCTAATCATTCTGTTTGGCTTTTTCCTCTCTCTGCTCTTTGTCTCTATTTCTGTTTCTCGTCGTGCAAAGAACTCCGGCGCACACTCCAGAACAATGGCTGGGTCAGAAGTGCTAGCCATTCTCCTACACCTGCTGAATGCTCCAGAAATGAGTGCACAGTGATTACCTGCCCTAATGTGTGGTGTTTAAAGAGCGGTTTCTTGCTGCAGAGTTAAATGATGGTGCCCTCTGTGAAGTATTAATGATGTGGATGGATGAGTCAGCTCGGCACAAACCTGTTGACGGCTACCGCCGCCGCGCTCTCTTAAGGCTGCGCCAGACATCAGGCTTAACCGCTTGGCAAATTGGACATGCTTGTTGGCTGTAGCTCCAATTTATGTGCACTCTCTATTGCAGTTAGTCCATCTTCATTATTGAAATGGCCTCTCGTCACGACTTGACAGAGTGCTGGAGATGGTAAAGGGGAGGGGAGCATACAGGAGAATCATGAATAATGTGGAAAATAAACACATTTGAGCATTGGATGTGGCTGGCAGCAGGGCGTTGTTGTGAAATGCCCGGCTTTCGTTTTCTCTCTCACTCTTCATGGGATTGTATGCGCAGCCTCTGCCAGAGGATGCTGATGCTGTGGATCCTCAGCCTTGGGGCTTTGTCTAACACACACACACGCACACACACACACATCCAGCTCTAGGCGCTGAGCTCTGCAGCCCGACCGACACCCCGGCTGTGTGTTGTGTCACCGTCACTCTGGAGTCTGGAGACACACTGCTCGGTGTCCACAGCCTGTTTCTAATAGAGTGCTGCTGAGACTTCACTTTGTCTGAGTCTCAGGATTTGTTGCATTGATAAGTCCAAGCTTAGCTCATCTGGGTCAGAAGGTTCAGGAGGGGGTATCCAATTCCAATTCATGCTTTGTTGAAGGGGATGTATCAGTTGTTAGATGTAGAATTTCAATTTCTCAGTGTGTTGTTACAAAATGACCACTTAAGCCTGTGCTGCAGGGGTTATAGGCAGTGCTGGGATGTTTGCTTTTGAAATGTAATAAGTGACAGATTACTATTTACACTGTTAAATATATAACGAGTAAAATAGCTATTTTACTAAATCCAATATAATAATAAACATTAACTAAATGTTCCTAATGTCACATTTCTCTTAAAAGTGCTTCAATACCACATGAAAAAAAAAAGTATGAATGTTATTTTCTACACATAAGCTTTTTACTGAAGATAATATAACTGGATGTAACCCTTTTAAAATCCCTAACATTTTAATTAGTAACTGTCATTTAGTTTGCTATTTTTCTGTTAAATTGCCTCAGGCCGTTACATATAGCTTCTCCTGAACACGGATAATGGCGCCCCTCTATGAGGAGGGGAACAGGTTCTGGCTGGGTCTGCCAACAGGGTCCTTGTACCTGCTACACACATGAGCAGATGTGATGGCTCACGAGGTAATTACCCACTGAGCCGGTGTGTTTGCGACTGTCAGCTGAAGCAGGGTTTCCCTTCAGGTAGCTCTCCCTGCTTAGGTCAGTGAACAGCTAATGACATTTAGGATAAAAGAGATGACAGTTGTTTGTAGTCAGCTGCACACTATACCTTTGTCTTATTGTCTGCCGTCTGTCTTAATCTCCCAGCCGCCGTTTTCACACCACAAGGAGATCGTGTTATTAGATCCCCTCCCCTGGCTCATTTGTCATCCTGCAGCAGCACTCCTCTAGAGTAGGACTGCAGGAGCTGAGCAAAGAAAACAATATAAACAGGCAGGAGGCCACAACATCAAATGTTCATCATATACTGGCCCAGAGTCTTGTATCATCATTATTCTTTCAGGAATCACTCAAGGTTAATATGCCATTTCTTCTCTGTTGCACCCCACCCAATTGTTGGAGGCTGACAAACTTCTTCCACTTCTCTTCTCTTCTCTACCTTAACGTATTGTTTTGTATTGTACTCAGTGCACTGCATCCTGCAACTACGCACATACTCAATCATCCCCGCCCCCTCACCGTCACTTGCCACAGTAGAAAGTATTGTCAGTGTTCACAGTTTGCTGTCTCCGCCCCAGTCACATCTCTTTAATCTGTCCTTTCTTGGTTTTCTTGATGCAGATGCACACAGAAAGTTGGGGTTCAGCTAATTACAATAAACAAATAGGCTCAGAGCCGCCTGTGTAAGGTTCGCATAGGTTAACGACTCTGCTATAAATGTTAAATGAAGCCTAAAATAGGATTCCATGGCATACAGTTGCCATAGAGATCTCCGCTGTGACTCTTGGTGTACTTTATTGGTTGGTAAAGTTTAGATTAATCTTAGACATGATTCTGTGACAGAGAAAAGAAAGGAGTGATTGTTTGGTGCCCCCCAAGGGCCCCTTTGATGTCTCTGTCTTTTTTTGAAGCTTCTTTTCAATAACTAACTTTGTGTGGGTCTGACTTTGTTGTTTATGAAATCTAATGTAGTGCTATTGATGTTATTCTGCATTAGACACATGGCAGTGACCCTTTTAATGATCGCTTTCCCTTCTCACATCTCTTTTTTATTTCTCTCCGTCTTCTTTGTTTCTCTCCGGCTCTCTCTTTCAACAGGTGGGACAGTCAAAATGATGCGTAGGAGGTGAAGCGTTGAGCCGTATTAATGGATGTGTTAACAGACAGCAGTCTCACATTGATTGTGAAGACTTCAGAACCAGAAAAAAATGCAAATGTAGCAGAGAGCACAGGTACAAACTATTCACTTTCTTCTTTGATCTATAGCTTTTGACATGATACCAAAAAGGTTTCTGATTTAGAAATGTGCATGAAATTAGTCATTTTTGCTTTTTGATTCTTTGAATTGTTGCTTTGTTCTGATCACATTTTTTCAGGAATTATCAAACATGAATTAGGATTAAATGACAGCAACAGCTTAAAACTTTAAAAAGACAATTGGTTGTACCGTGTACCATTGAATTAGCTTTCTTGAATTAGCTTTGTTCGCCCTCAGATTTAAGCTCTTTGACAAGATGGAGGGGAGGTAAAACGCTTCCCGTCTTTTTTCAAATGAAAAGAGGAAAATAAACATTGAATGGAGCTTTTGAAGCTATTGTTAATCCTCAATGCTTCCACAATCCGGAAATATGACATCTACCTTTTCTCATAGAAAGCTGCTAATGTGAAAGAGGGTGCAACCATAATTCTTTCACACTCATTCACAGCCATTAGTATGGACAAAGAAAGGTGTGTGTGTGTGTGTGTGTGTGTGTGTGTGTGTGTGTGTGTGTGTGTGTGTGTGTGTGTGTGTGTGTGTGTGTGTGTGTGTGTGTGTGTGTGTGGTCGGGACGGTCGGTCGGTACGATCTGTTGGGCTTGGTCGGTTTGATCTGGTCTCTCATGGCCTGTCTAAATCGTAGACCCGACGAGACTCCGGGTGGATAGAGAGGTCCTGGCAGTATAAGTCTCGGAAGTAGGTGGACTCCATTCGGGGCCGGCGAGTCGACGGTCCTTCCGAGCGCCCCCCGCCCGGTACGGCTTACCTGTCTGCAGTACCTGTACTCCTCTCCTTTTTCAACCGCGGACACTGGTAAGCAGAAAATCACCCCCCACAGTCTACGGTGTGTACGTGTGTTGTGGGTACAAAAAAGACAAAACGGATGTTAGGTGGAAGTCAGTCAAGTATTTGTCCTGTTATTTGACTTTTATATGTGTTACATACTCCTGTGGACTATATTTTATCAAACAATTTTGTATTTTTGAACATGTGCGTAACTGGGACATTAAATCAGTAATTCGTACTTAGTTTGAATTTGGAGGTAGATTTCAACTGCTTTCTTATTTTTTCGGTTGTCTAAGTCTGGACTTGATGTTACGTTTACTTTGTCGACTGTCCGAAAAAGAAAGAAATTACTGAAAAAACTTTTAGTGAGGAACGGAGGGTAGGGGAGAAAAGTCAGGGGAATAAGAAGGAGGGAAAAAAAAACCGGGGCCGATAGAGCAAGAAAAGGTTGAAGAGGCGAGGAATAGGGTTGATATACCTCCGAAAATGTAAGCTTAACGGCTCGATCCTGGCAAGACGTCGAGTCGTGGGCCCCCGCACATTTGAAGGTCGACATCGGTCGGCGTCTCCGCGAAAGATGGAATAACGAGGTAGAAGTGATATACTGTAAAACACTTACCAACCCTTTTAGTTAGGTCGGCATGTCCTACAAGGTATTATTCACCATCATTGACGGCGTTACTAGTACCGTAGGGAGGAGTCTCTCGACGGATAAGGAGAGTTACCTCGACGAAGTGAGAAGAAGACCGCGAGCAAGGGATGAGGAGAGGGAGAGGAGAAAGGAGAGACAGGGCGACCTCCCTGGTCCGATCACGACCCCTATTAGCACACTAGAGTGTCACCCTTGAGCCAGTCAGGGTTAACTCGTACTGGTCTCGACTCTTGTGATTCTAATTGTGAGTAGACTCCTAGTCACCACGAGCATCTTCCCGTCATTCCATCACCGACTTTCTTTTTACGAGTTTTACTAGTCACCCCGAGTTCAATCGTAGTAACTTATCGTAAATTACTAGTAATCAAATACCTACTACTACTTAAGTGGTTTCTCTCGTCTTACAATGTGGATGTTCTTTCGGATTTATTTGCCCACATAAGTTGGTGTCTCTGTTTCTGTGTAGTCTTGCGTGTGT
>NW_011332986.1:286165-290523 GCF_000735185.1 Notothenia coriiceps
TTTACCTTGTTCTTTAAAAAAAAAAATTAATATATTTTTTAATATTTTTGTATTTATTTTGAGTTTTTAATGAAAATCAAACATGTGGGAAGAGGGGGGGCGGCGCCCCTATGTGCCGGCCGCCACTGATCACATGAATATCCCGCCCCCGACATACAAAGAAAAAAACCCCGGTTCTTCTCCACTCAGAATATGTGCAGAAAGGAGTACGACATTGTGTGCATTAATGTGATGCATATAGTCTATGATGTGGCAGAGGTAAAGTGTCAGCGGGAAGGGCTATGATGAACATGTATGAGATTAATGTCTATGGTGCTATTTTATGCTACATTCCATGGCAAAAGATACTGTCTATGCTTGCTAGCAGTGTTTAAACGAAGTAAACTGGATATAAAATCCCCAAACAGGCGAAAACCTACCAGTTTCACCCACTGTCTCTGCCACCTCCCTCCATGCCTGGTTCCTCCGGTTTGTATCCCGGTAAATAGTTCTGGTCGTAAAGAACCGGGTGATTTGCTACCGTAATTTCTCGTTTGGAATATGAGGAAATGAACTGGCTCTCCCAGCTTACACGCGGTTTGATTGGCTAGCGCTTGTACTGTCAGATTTGCATAAACGGGATTTGATTGGCTGACGCTTCCAGCTCAGCTTCAAAAGTTGAACATTGCTCAACTTTTGAATCCTGAAAATCCTGAAAATCCTGGAAATCTTCGCTTTGCTTTCCCACAATGCAGTTCATCCCCATTCAAAGTCAATGGGCAGAGAAGCGTTGGAAGCGTTGGATTTTTTTTTTAAAGCTGCTGTGTGGACGTACCGTTAGAGCGTAGACCAAATAATACTTGTTTAGATAAGAATTGAGCACAATGTTCACTTTGAGCAGGTATGAAAAGTGATTTTTGTAAAACACTTGCACAAAACACATATTAGTTTTTGAGTTTTGTTTTTCTAGTCCTAAAAAGTCCCTTTCTGATTATGGAGTTCTGCACCAAGTTAAACAAGATTATTCCTCATTACTGCAAGTATGTGCACATGGTGTTGGGCTGCGGCTCCTCGTGAGAGCAATGATAACAAAATGCTGACAATTTGACAGAAAACAAACTCGAAACCAAATCCCTTGTAGCTTTTAAAGCAAATTTATAAAACAACACAAAAAAAAAGTTATTTGCAATTGTCACTTACATTTACTAACAACAGTGAATTGTCCTTCAACAGAAAATAGAAAAGTTAGCGAGAAAACAAGATTAAAATGTTTGTTTATTTTGCAAGTATGAGTGCAATATTATCTGATGACAACCGTTTTTCATATTTCTGTGTTTCGATTCATTTCTGTGTTTCTTAAATGAATATAATTCAATCAGTAAAAATCCTTAAAAAATGTGGTCAAAATCTGAAAGCTATTAGAACAAAGATGGCCGAAGTACAACGTTATTTAAAAATATTGCCGTGTTGTGCTTATGTTCCGTATTTCATGTTAAGCTGTTTTGATGTTTTCGATTTGATGTTTTCAGGTGAATCCAGATACCGGCTACATTGACTACGACAGACTGCAAGAAAACGCCCGGCTCTTCCACCCCAGACTCATCATCGCCGGTACGTCTCCTATAACTGTTTTACTTTCACACATTAAAACAAATCAGGTGTGAATATCCAACGTGTTTCTCACCTCTGCGTCGTCTTCCCCTCCAGGAACCAGCTGCTATTCCCGCAACCTGGACTACCAACGCCTCAGGCTGATCGCTAATGAGAACGGAGCGTACCTGATGGGAGACATGGCTCACATCAGTGGACTGGTGGCTGCAGGAGTGGTGCCCTCCCCCTTCGAGTACTGTGACATTATCACCACCACGACACACAAGACGCTGCGAGGCTGCCGCGCCGGACTAATCTTCTTCAGGAAAGGTAGACATTGAATACGAGTGTGGCGTGCGGCTATATTCCCATTGTATACGGCCGCTCTGAGGCTAAACTTCGCTCATTGATGTGACACATATAAATACTGAACTTGACGTGTTAAGGATATTTAATATTGTAAATCAAAACAATAAACAAACAGTCTTTTGTTGACCGTATGATTCTATCAGAGCTAAGCTAACCCCCATTGTCATGCTACCAAAACACTTTCCCTTTTGTCTTCACACACATTTTTCTGTTTCGCTCCTCCAGGAGTTCGCAGTGTGGATGCCAAGGGGAAGGAGACTGTGTACAACTTGGAGTCTTTGATCAATCAGGCTGTGTTTCCTGGGCTGCAGGGAGGACCGCACAACCACGCTATCGCAGGTACACCTCTTCATGTTCCTCTCTTTGGACTTTATCCTCTCAGTTTCACTTCAAGTATGTCAGGATCTCATTTAGGTAATATCTGTCCCTGGCAGGTGTTGCGGTGGCTCTCAAACAAGCCATGACCCCAGAGTTCAAGGCCTACCAGACGCAGGTTCTTGTTAACTGCAAATCTCTATCCAGCGGCCTCATTAAACACGGCTACAAGATCGTCACAGGTGAGTGCCGCCTCCGTCTTCACCATTGGGATATATAGCTTTTGAATCCTCTGGAGCAGAGAGAGGAGCTGTGGATTATTGATGAATGCATCAGTGTTTCTTAGGGTCAAAAACACTAAACTCACAACTTAAAATGAAAGCGTTTATTTTATTTAATAAAAGAGCACATGTTCAATGTGAAAAGTGACAGTAGATATAGATTAGTTGCAATTTGGTGCTTTATATATTTAAAAAAAAAATTATTAATAAAAGAAAAACACCTTGAATTTCAGGGGGGGGGCGCGGGGCTCCGTTGGCGGAGCACAGCGCCCNNTATATATTTAAAAAAAAAATTATTAATAAAAGAAAAACACCTTGAATTTCGCCAACGGAGCCCCGCGCCCCCCCAAGACAATGGTAGGGGAAACACTGGATATGAACTTTAGATTTGTGTTAGTTACCGTTGTTGTTTTTAAACTAAAGTACTAAGTGATCTTGTGTTTTTTGTGTTGAAAGAACCTTTGAAGGCAAACTGTTTATGCTGATCTAAAGCTATAACACTTCAATCAGGAGAGACGGCTTTGATGTAAGAATACATATTTATTGCCAGGAATACAAAAATGAATGTAATGAAGTTTTGGCGATTAGGCCCCGTTATGCAGGAGTATCATTCGGGAGGGGAGAACTGATCCGATGAAACCCACCGGGGTCTAGACCCTGGTGGTGGTGAATGGATAGTTGGGGTCAGTCTGAAGGGGAGGGGCTTAGCTTGACGCTGGTGGTGGTGAATGGATAGTTGGGGTCGGTCTGAAGGGGAGGGGCTTAGCTTGACCCTGGTGGTGGTGAATGGATAGTTGGGTTCGGTCTGAAGGGGAGTGGCTTAGCTTGACCCTGGTGGTGGAGAATGGGTAGTTGGGTCGGTCTGAATGGGAGGGGCTTAGCTTGACCCTGGATTCAGAGGGACAGGAGGTGAAAAGGGGTGGAGGGGGGTTGCGTCGAGTCACCTGAAATGACAGCTGTCAGAGGGGAGAGCAGATTTAAAAGGGTTAGCGGAGCGCTATGATAGGCTTGTGAGAATAGAGCGAAGTGATTGGTTAAGCTGGGGAGAGACGCCCCCGATCACTTATTGAGAGGAGAGAGAGTAGCAACATGGAAATAGTAAATGAATGAGAAAAGACTGTCTTCCTGGTTGAACTTGCGCTGACAATCAACAAACACTAAAAACAATTATAAACCTGATTTAAGTACAGGTCAATAAAGTAATACATAGTACAGTTAAAATACAATATTACAATACAGTTAAAACGGAAATACAATTAAAATTGGAAAACTCAGGTAAATGGTCATCGCTCACTGGTTTATTTAAACGCATCACAAGGGTTTGAATGTTAACCTTTATTGCTATTTTTTCTATATTTATCCTTTAAGTACACACAATTACTTCTTCTAATTCTCCTTTTATATAAAAAAATTTTTAATTAGCAACTGTCTTGTAACCAAATGTCCCTCTGATACAAATAAAGGATCCTGATTCTGATCCAATCCTTTTCATTTGAACCTGTCTCCTTTGTCTCGGCTCACGTTGTGTTCTGTTTCTCCTGCAGGTATGTGACAGTGAGTGGCATCACCTCTCCCTCAGTGTCCAGTTCCCCTCGGTGACCCTGTACGTCGACGGCGTGACCTTCGACCCCGCCCTCATCCACGACAACGGAGCCATCCCCAACCCTCTGCCCCGCCAGAGGATGCTCATCGGCGCATGCTGGGGTAACCTACTTTATTTATGCTCAGTGAATGCACCACACTTGATTCTTTTTTTTTGTCATTAAGACTTTTATTACATTTTTCACATTTTATACATAAATGCAGAACAAACATAAACAGCAG
>NW_011332987.1:0-46935 GCF_000735185.1 Notothenia coriiceps
TCCATTTCTGCCCCCTGTTTTATGTTTATGTTTTTTATGTTTTATGTCTTGTCCTTGTATGTTTCTTTGTAAAGCGACCTTGAGGTTATGAAAGGCGCTATATAAATTCAAGTTATTATTATTATAAGTTGGCAAACTCACATGAGGCAGATTTAAAAAAGGAAGGTCAAATTTGAAGTGGCAGAGGCCAAGACAAGAAATGAATGTGTTTTTAAGGTGTTCCTAAATATTGTTTAAGAGAAAGTTTACTTACAGACAAACATATTAAGTATTTTACAATTAAACTACACAAATGACGTTGCTGAGGGGTCCAAAAATGTGTTAACAGCACCCCAAGTAGTTTTTCTTTCATCTTTTAATCCTTTGAAGAAAACCAAGAAGTCCTTCTTGTTTTCTATTTCAACCAAGTGTTCTGAAAATCAGTGCCATCTTTATAAATACAACACTTTTGGACTGCTGAACATTGGTTCTTTGTTGTATTCTTCATCTTTGTATCTGTTAAATATATCTACATTAATATGTTTACTTAACAGATCTACAACACCTGCTCGTTCCAACCCACCAGTTTGTGGTGGGTGGAGGAAGTGTTAATATATTATTCATTTGTTGTCGCACATAAATTATTGCATGTTAATTTGAATCAATAAAAGAGCTGGGTGACTAAAAGGGAAAAATCCTGTGAATTCCTGGCATGCAGGCGGAGATTTAGACAAATCTATGGAGCCTGGGAAATGTTTATAAAAAGATTTCGCCCTTGCAATGAATCATTGTCTGCCTTTATCGATAACATGTGGACATTATATAATAATTGTAAGGTAGGCTGGAAAATGTTTGACAAATCTAAGCAATGGCCTAATATAAAATGCATTAAATACTGGGATTGGTTATACTTTGAGCTAAGAGAAGTGTTTCATCTCTGCTATAAATCTACCTGTTCAATCAGTCAGAGAAGGGCCAGTACAAAGATATATAGCTTCAATCACACGTCTGTCTGTGTCCATTAAACCTCCCCAAGCTACAGGAGTGGAAGCCCTAATCTTTAGCCACATCAATAATATGTACTGAGCACTGATCTTTGTCTCTGTGTTGACAAGACAGAGCGTGGCGTGTACTGCTGTCTCCTTTGAGGAATTGTAGGAAATGAACTGCTGCTACTCTCAGCTGGCTCGTCTTTTTTTTTAATAATCATTTACTAGATTACCCATCCCTGTCGCTGTGTCCCTTTTGGTATCGCCCTCTTTGTCTGTGTATGCTGAATGATTGCTAATTTCTATCACTGAAAGCATTTGGTTGTTTGTATTTAAGGTCCCTGCACACTAGACTTTTGATAATTCTGCTCCCATATATTCTGACCTCACCGAAAACACATAAACTATCCAAAACGTTTTAAGAATGTCTTTCCTTCTTAAAAGAAAGTGTGATTAGGTGTCAATTCTACCTGTCTCTAACACTCAAAACCCATCTTGACCACCAAGATTGCCCACACTGCTTCAGTCACATGACGTTGGTAATCCTGCCTGCAGGACTGAATCAGCCCCTAAGCCTTTCACATTGCAGATTAGCAGAGACTCTGTAAGTACCAGGGCTTTCCCCCACTTCCTGGAGCTCCAACTATATCTCACTGTAGGGCCATCTGCTCCACCGTGACCTGAGTAACCACAAATAGACCTCATTGGCTTTGTTACAGTGAACAGGTTTTTAATAGAAGATGGGAAAGACCTGGAGAGGATAGCAGTCGAGTGTCGAGTTTATAGATCAAGATTCAGTTCAAAGGACATTTAGCATTTCAAGTAAAGTGTCTGTTTTGTGCACCTGTCTTGTATGAGGATGAGTATGATGGAGTGAAATAACTCTCAAAATAGTAAAGTAAAACAAAAGCTCTGTATTTTCTATGCTCAATTACAGAAAAACAACAGTTTTGAAGCTAGGATATATTTTGGTAGTTTTATCACTGAGATAATTACAGTGACTGTCGGTTGGATATTTTGTATGAAGGAAAGATAAGAGATGGAACTTTGTTGATCTTCATAAAGGAAATGAATGAAGAAATAAAGCAGTACAATAAAAAACCAGAGACATATGCAAGAGTAAATACAGATATTTAGGAAATGATACTTCATGCAATTAAAGATACATAATGGAAATGGTAAACTGTAAAATAACTAATACCATTGTGGTAAATAAGTAGATAATTAATATTGTGCTAGTTCATATGAAATAAGAAACCTGTATATGTAAGGGAAATCAGGACAATATTTGATCATAATTGCAGCTCAAAAGTCTATACAACATGCATCTCTCTATATTTGACTGTTTCTGAATTTTTATTTTACATTACATTTCCTTTCATTTGGAAAGCTTTTATCCAAAGCGACCTACAATAAGTGCAACAGCCATAGAGATTCAAACTCGGGACAAAGAGGAAAGTGCAGATATACAGTATTCACTTCAAGCAAGTCAAACCATTGTAAGTGCTGGTGAATTATACAAGGCCTACATTGTTATTATTTGTATGCTTCTATTTTTTTCTCAAGAATGTACCAAGGAGCAGCAGCAAAGTGCATCTGATGCATTTTCAGTTCGCAACAGAGGATCTGCATTTTACATGTGCCTCCATGCCTCTCAGCACTAAGCATGACCAACGCGTGTAAAGCTACACAGGACAAATAGTTTCCCTTTTTTCCCTGAAACACACATGGCTAACATGTTAAAAATAGAGCGTCTTGTCTTCTGCCCACCATTGTGCATAATTATGAGTCTTTGTGCTCTCCACATGCATGGCCAGCGACCCTATTACCTCCATGGAAACAATAAAGAGTTATGAGAAGGTGTCCACGGTAACCTGGTCTCCCTGGTGAAATCTGTGTCTGTTGCTCATATCCTCTAATAATGGATTATATTTGTAAGCGCCTTTTTATGCCAGTCCTTACTGTCCCCAAAGACTGAGAGAGTGACTCACCTTTTTCCCTAAAGTGAGACTGATCTGTTGATTGCATTGTGGGAAACATTTTAGCGTTAGTTTGAGATTAAGCCTCAAGAGTTTGCATGTAATAATGAACATGCTTTACAAGTATCAGTCCATGTGGTGATGTGGTCATATATGTATAACTGTTGTTGTTTAACTGTCTTATCTGTTGTCTCTTAGATTTTGTACTTATATTTATTTATATATTTCTCTTAAACCTAGAGTCTATGAGATGGGTTCTATAACTGTAACTTTCTCTCTGTCATTTGGTCTTTTTGCACTGCACAGCAGGTGTTGACAGTGGCATAGATTTATGTGTGCGCTGTTGCAGCCATAAAACAATATATTAATCAAAGTGCAACAGGCTATTTCTATGAATAGCTTTTCAAATGGGCAACACTTCCTAGGCGACTGCTTTACTGAGAAACAGGGATGTGCTGCTCTCAGGAAATGAACCACTGAGAAAAAAGTTTATTCTCTGTTTTAAATTGTTTAAACTAACAATAATATATAATTAATTAGCTCTATCCTGCTGCGGAAGAAAGCATATTCTTCATTCTAATAAAAACTTTTAATCAGTGTAATTTGCCTAAAATCTTGCTGAATGACATATTATAAACACACATTTTTTTGATAAGTGAGTTACAAATGAAAATAAAATGATAAATATAGATTTCATAATAATAATAATAATAATGCATTTTATTTATATAGCGCTTTTCACAACTCAAAGACGCTTTACAGTATGAGGGAGGGTAGACAAACAAGGACAGGCAAACAAGTAAGTATAGTAAAATAAAAAATAAATAAAAAGGCAGTCAAGAGGAAGTTGATTGAGAGGGGGGGGGGCTTATTTGAAGTGCCTTATCTCCTGCACCATGAACTCAATCATGCTTTCAGCAAATGATACAATGATGGATATAAATCAGTGTAATGGATCAACTGTAATTAAACGTCAGACTTTTTAACTGCTCTCAGAAACCACTGCTGCTACTAGGATTAAACTAGAGTGATGATACAAGGTTTGATCCCAAGAGAGATAGGTGTTATAGCACTGGTGATAAAACTGTTCTGTAACCGACCCCTCTTGGAGGAATGCAGGGAGTCACAATATCCTTTTTGATTGGCAGGAGAACCACTGTCGCAGGATTAAGATCCTGGGGGATTGCTACTACTGCGTGTCTGGACTGACCCAACCCAAGGCCGACCACGCCCACTGCTGTGTAGAGATGGGTCTGGACATGATTGACACCATAACGTGAGTCATCATATTATAGTTCTTTATTTAGCAGTATCACATGTATTAATATTAGTTCAACTATAAAGGGTTCTATGGGTTTAAACACATGAAACCACTATTTTCTGTCTTTATTTCCTATCGGTGTGGTAGAAATCTGCCCTTTGATATTTATTCTTTCCTTAACACACTGTTTAACTGAGTCCATGTTGAGAGATTTCTTGGAGGGAAGCAGCCTGAGTGGCCATGTGTGCTGTGAGCAAATTCTAACACTGAACATCTGACTGAGCAGAACTTCAATTGGCTGAGAACAGGAAAGGCTTTAATGGAAAAAGAAAATAGGCTCTTTTATTGAGCTTGTTTTTCTCGCATAGCCTGCAGGGTTTCAACAGGGGGGGGGGGAAGACAACTAAAAGAAAGTGAGTGATTAAGGTGCAGTCGAGGATTGAATCAGAAACTTTGATTCCTTGGAAATACGTTTTTCTTAAACACTGATTAAATGCTCAACTTGGCAGTCCCTTTTGTTCTTTGACGTTCAAAGCGTTATATGATTGTTTTCAAATACATCCACAGATAATGAAGATATGGGATTGCATTTTAAGATTGGAACATTTTTAGGGAGATAGGAAAACAAATTAAAATGTAATTAAATCAAAATGGACAGAGATGAAATAATCGGGTGGAAAATAAATCCCAAATGAACGACTATAAAATTTTTTAAATATTAAGACGTTATGACAACAATGTTTTTTTGTGTAACACTGATGATTTTCTTTATGTATAAACTTAAAATTATAAAAGTAGTGGTCCAACCTATGATGGTTTAACTTTAAAACATATAAGGTTGGTTTGCAGACTGCTTGAGAACCCTTTCATATTATCTATAATGATACAGCTTAAAGAGACAATCCTCTAACACAGTTTCCTATTATTTTATGTCTATTAAGTCTAGTTTGAGAGACATATGTATTATTAGCATATGTATCATTTAGAAAATGTACAGTGCTTGTGTTAATGTGTTAATGTCCCAATGTTATTTTGGGTGTTTTTTTATGCTTCCTTTGTATGTTCAGTCTAATTATACATAAGGATTTAGGTATAAATATAGATATGACCTTAAAACCTTTCTGTAACACTTATTGCCTTCTGCCCTTGCAGGTCAGTCGCTGAGGCCACTGAAGTCAACCTCAACATGCGCGTGGGCCTGCATACAGGTCGGGTGCTTTGTGGAGTACTCGGCCTCAGAAAATGGCAATATGATGTTTGGTCCAATGATGTTACCCTAGCCAATGTAATGGAGGCGGGAGGACTTCCTGGGTCAGTATTTGACATTTTACATAAAATAAAGCCTCAATAGCTGTGGAAAGTAATTCTGTGATCTGGAAATGGCACGTGACATGTACAGTGAGGTGTGAATCATTTCAATATTGTCCTGTATCAAAGTCTGTCCTAATGCTAGTGCTTTTAAATACTTCTAATTGATTAAGAAAGATCAGGAGGAAAGGCAAACTCCTGAGGAAACAAGGATTCTAACTTTAACTACAACTCTCACATGTTTGCATAACAATAGAATGAATTAGAAAGCTAAGGAAATGTTTTTGTGGAATTTTGAATAGAGTTATTTTGACAGTCTCTAGCAACCCTCCTCTGCAGATAACCTGCTTGTAACTGTTTGTGTTGAATGCCCCTCACTGCTGCATCAGAGAGGCTGTCAGTAGTGTTGTGTATAATCCTGTCCCACCTCTGTCCCACAGGAAAGTTCACATAACCAAATCTACGCTGGAGTGCCTAAATGGAGATTATGAAGTGGAGCCTGGAAACGGTCACGAAAGGAATGCCTTCCTCCAAAAACATGAAATTGAAACCTTCTTTATAGTGCCATCTCACCGACGGAAGGTATGGTATTTCAATTCTGTGCTAAGGAATTAATCACCTGTAATTTAGCTTTTAGCAGAAAAAAAAGATAGAATCTTTTTGAATTACACTTCCAATAAAGCCTTGGCCTTAGTTGAACCATTTTATTTCTAGACACTGCGTAGACCTTGACAAAGCTGTAGCTGTATGCTAATCAGCATTTGACTATAGATTCAGATTAAGAAAGCTAATCTTGACCTGTCTTAAACCCTATGCAAGACAACGATGAATCAAAAACAAGGTGTTGACTAAAGAATATAGTATTGTATAATGGAGCTCTCACACATTTGTAGTTGAGCTGACATCTCTTCCGGCCTGTTATACATTGGACTGGAGCTAGAGGCCTGTGGCATCTATCATCTCCAATCTGCACTGTCTTACAAACGGAGATATATGTGTGTGTGTGTGTCAGTGCATACACATAAACATGCACATCTTCAACAGCCACAAGCAACTGGAGAGGGAATTTCAGTCTTGGTTTAGTATTCCTCTCCTCTCCTCTCCTCTCCTCTCCTCTCCTCTCCTCTCCTCTCCTCTCCTCTCCTTTCCTCTTAGTCATTGCATAAGGTTTAATGGTATGCAATATAAGCTTGAACATAGGTCACTTAGGTCCTTATATGAACCTGTAATATCCCGGTTAGGTGTTTTTTTCTTTGCTATGTAGAAACTTAGCTAATCCTCTTAATGCAGTGGATGGTTAGACTGCATGAGAGGCATTGCTCACAGAAAGATGTGCCCTAACTAAGCTGCATTAGGAAGCCTGCTATCACTCTCCTATTGTGCCTTTTATTACTCCTGCTTTGGGACACACCTCCTATGATGTGTGGACAACAAAACACATATTTCTTACTATAAATGAGAATTCCTCAAAGTCTTGAAACTATTCCTAATCTTAATCACTCTCTCTAAATTAGCTATATAAAGAATGAAGGCAGCAGTCCTTAAACTATTACTCACATTATATATATATTTAAACCACCATCTAATACAATTCATTGAGCTGTTAAAATGATTGCATGCTTGTGTGTGCATGTACTGTCCAATCCACTTACATAATATATATAACTGTGTAGGGTATCATGACTAAATCTTTGTTCCCGTTTCTTATCTGGTGGCAGATATTCCCAGGATTGATTCTTTCGGATATAAAGCCCGCCAAAAAGATGAAGTTCAAAACTGTGTGCTACTTACTAGTGCAGCTTATGCACTGCAGGAAGATGTTCAAGGCTGAGATTCCCTTCTCCAATGTCATGAACTGCGAGGACGGTGATAAGGTATAAACGCTCAGTGTCTGTGTTGACAGTTCTGTGTTTGTTCGTGCTGTGATTTATGTAAATTGAGACCAAAATGTATTCAGTAAAGTCAGAATGTCTAGAGTTTTCTGTTTGATAATGCTTGTTTCACTTACCTGGTTTCCCAAATGCCCTTAAATATCTTTATTTACACTACAACCAGATTTGTTGTTGTTTTTATGCAAGATATTAGAACATAACATTTAGATGTGAAAACTATAGCTAAGAATATCTCTTGGCTAATTATCCCTTTCAAATTAAGATTTTATTGACAGAAATGTAGTTGTCAAAGTATACATGTTGATCAGTAAAACTATATTTGGCATTCACAGGATGTATACTTTATAGTAAGCAGCTAGGGAGTGATAGTAACCTCTGTCAGACACCAACGTACTATGTCCCCTTGAATAAACTGTGACACTGGAAATCTGGCAACATGTCAAAGAACTTAGTTGACCTTGTGTGCCTGAAAAAAAAACCCTGTGGCTTGGCAGCTTTACAATTACTGCAGCAACTGTTTTTGTCCAGATTTTCACGTGTGTGTCATGTGGGGACAACTAAATAACTAAACTCGTATAAAGGGACTTAATTATACCCCGAAATCGTCCGAATATATTTCAGAGTAAAGACTAACAAAAGGACCCAGTATCATCTTCAGGCTTTTATAATGTGGCCCTCAGTGTCTGCATCTAGTATGTCTTAACCTCACACTGTCTCCTCCAGAAGGCAGATTAGTATAAAATGAAAGACAAATGGAAAAGTGCTGACAGGTTAAGTCATCATGCACTTTTACTGAATGGAAATGTTGCATTCAGACCACACACACTCAAATTGTTTGAAAAGACATGCATTCATGGCACGGAGGGGAGCAATATGAGAGAAAAGGGTAGACTGAATAGGATTTTTGATGCATCAGACATGGCCGTCTGATGTGTCCTGTGCTACGCTGAGCAATATGGGATATAAGGACAAGTAAGCATCTAACCTTCACTGTGGTGCTTCTGCTTCATGAATAACAAAACGAGAGAGAGTGTGAGAGAGGCACCGAGAAATAATGGATGGAAATGGAGGGATAAAGGAAGAAGAAAAAACTGGATGAAAGAAAAAACAGATACATGAAGTAAGGGAAGAAGAAAATAGGAAAGAAGGAAGTAAGGATGGATGACCGGGGAAGAAAAGCCGGAATCAAGGCAGATTACACAAAATCAGAAAAGGATAGAAAAGAGAAAGGATATATAGACTGGAGCAGGGAAAGAAAGGAAGGGGAGAAAGGAGGTAAATGAGAAATAATAGATAGAAACAGGTAGGGTAACGAAGGACACACAGAAGTATGAAGAGAAGCAGGAAATAAGGAAAATGATATGAAAGCAGGGAAGGAAGAAAGAATATACTGGAACACAGAAGTAAGAAAGAAACAGGGAGAGAAAGCAGGAAGTAAGGAAGAATACACAAGGACAGAGAGAACAAGGAGGAAATCAAGGAAGTCAATGAGCTGTACGCATTTATGTCATGTCATGAACTCATGAACAGTCTGGTGATCATAGCTCCCCCTTTGCCAGCCTGCTGTGAAACAGAGCTACACAATTCCTCCAGCACTTACTAACATGCACACACACACACACCCACGTACACACACACAAACAACCACTCGATGATAACTATCTGGCTTTGCTCCAATGCCCAATGTTTTGTAAAGCTGGGCTGCCGAAGACACTTAGACACAGTGGGCTGCATTCAGTAATGAAGTTAAGTGTGAAAGCAATGTCCTTATTTGAAAGTATAATCAGCTGCCCGTGTTTATTGTTGACTCTTATTCACCCTTGTTCCCAATATGATAATACTCCAGTAGGGCAGAGAATACAGCGCTGTGTTTCTCACACTGTTGTTTCTCAACTTCTGCATATTCAGTGAAGATTTCCTTTTTTATCTAAAGCGGAGAGCAATGCGAACGGCTCCACAGAAGCTGAGGAACCGTCCCAATGCGAACCAGGCTACTGTGATCCAGAGCAGTCCCAGAACCCGGGTCAACCGCTACATCGGGCGTCTGATCGAGGCCCGCCAAACCGAGTCTGACACGGCGGATCTCAACTCCCTCACACTCATGTACAAGTCCCCTGAGCGAGAGACGAGGGTGAGGGAGACACATACTGCACCTGTAAAGTCAGATATAAAGGTCACCTATTATGCAAAATCCTGTTTTCTGGTCTGTGGCGGCTCAATCTACAGTTACGTTTGAGTCGCCGAGAGGCTATAAACTGTGACGCGTTTTCGAAGAGAAAGTCCATACTGAAGCAAGATAGTTTTAGGATATTTAATAAACAAAATCATTACATGGTAACTATGGACAAGACGGTCAACAACAAAAATGACAACAAAAAAAAATGCTCACAAGCTCACCCTCTGTCATCCGCACTTGACATTAAACAGGTGACTTATATAGGAAAACCACAGCCATGTGACAATTACCGGAAGTGCTCAACAAACAAATAAAAGTGACATAAAAAAAAAATAATAATAATACAAATAATGAACTTGGGCTAAGTAGCATTATGGCAATGTATTGTATACATAAACATGTGTCCCCTCTGTGTAAAGAGATTTTGAAAGTTTCAGGAAAAAATATTGGCTCACTTTTTGTCCTGATCCATTTATATAAAATTCTGTCTGAAAATGATCAGATTGTGTGATGTCATAAAGATTTGTTGGCTTGTGTAACCATTAGCCAATCACCAACCAAGGTAACCCCTCACCTTATCACCTGAATCTCCTCCTAGAGCACCATTTTGGTATTTTTAACCAAATATTTCTCAGAGGGGCGTGGGGGGTGGCTCCTTATTTTTCATCTAAGTAACAGACAGAGAATCAGCACTTTTGAAACAGGGCTGAAACAGATGGGTTTATGGGATGCTGCAATGCACGATCTGTTTGGTGTTTCGAGCCAAACACTTCAGAGACATGTTTTGTATATAACTGAGACCTATAATTTATTGATGAACAACAGTATATTAGGGGACCTTTAAAGGGATATGTTGTTACTCACTCTTATCTCTCTGGCATTAGTACCACCAGGTTCCTGATGAGTACTTCACCAGCGCTGTGGTTCTCTCCCTGATCCTAGCTGCCTTGTTCGGCCTTGTCTATCTCCTCATCATACCACAGTATGTACAGCAGATTCTGTGTAATCTTCTCTCTATTGCTTTCTCTTTCTCTATTTACCTCTTAATTATTCAGGTCTTTGACTTTTTGACTAACCCCCTCCATCTGTTTCTCCTATTGTATTCTCGTCTCAGGGGCACAGTGGTTCTTGTCCTTCTCGTCTTCTGCATCTGTTTCCTAGTAGCTTGTATCATGTACCTGCATATCACTAAAATACAGGTAAATGCAGCTGCTCTCTCATTCACTTTTGAATCACACTTTAACTTCATCCCTTGTATCTGAGGGCTAACAGAGGTGGCCAGTTTCTTCTTTAGATTTGTTCTCGCCTTAAGAGAAATATGTAAATGTTTTTTATAAAGCCAAGTCCATATTGATTCAGTATTAATTGGTTTGAAGATTAGTTTCCAAGCCCCTGTGCTGTCAGTTTTCCTTGAGGTTAATGGTCTTCCTTAATCCTGACCGCATCCTTTTATTTTTACACGTTGTTGCTTTTACATATTACTATTCTTCCTCTCTTTCTCTTTCTGTATTCTCTTGCCTTACTTACCCCATACACTTATACGCATGTATCAGTTTCCAGTTCCTTTCCTTATTCTATTCCTACTATTCTTATCATTTATTACAATAACAATACCTTATTGTGTCCGTCTCCTTTATCTAACTTGTCCTTGTTTTGTCTCTCAGTGTTTTCCAGGATGCCTGACCATCCAGATCCGCACTGCTCTCTGTATTTTCATAGTTCTCTTAATCTACGCTGTGGCCCAGGCCTGTGTGGTGAGTAAAGGCAACAGTAAAAATGTCATCCAACCAAATATGAATATAAAAACAATGCCTCCATGTCTTGTTATTGTACTTCCCTTTTCTGGTTAGACAATGTTATGCTTGTAAGCACATTTTTACTACAGCTCTAATACATGGTTTCAGTTGTACATAATACAAAAAAAGCTTGAAAATGTAAGATCACTGTCATCTGTATGCACATGTATCTCTCTGTTTGCCTCTGTCAGGTGGGCTGTATGCCCTGGTTGTGGATACGAGCCAACAACAACAGCTCCATCATCATCGTTGATTCCGACGTGGCCAACCACACGATGGAGGAGCTGCCTTGTGATGGTGCCCGCTACGCCTTTCTGTCCTGTGTAGTGGGCACACTCACCCTGGCACTTTTCCTGAGGGTTTTCTGGCTGCCAAAGATGATGCTAATGCTCGTTCTGGGGGTGCTGTATGTCACCGTGTTGGAGCTCAGCGAATTTCGAAAGACTGAAGGGTGAGCAGATCGCGGCACAACATGAACACAATCACCAAACACACAATCATGCAATACAGTACTTTTTTATTTGTCATTTCCTGAAGCTAATGGAGGCAGCGATTGACTGTGAGTGTCAAGCAATGCTTGTTTTCTCTTGTTGGATCCAGAGAACAGATAGATAACCAGGAGTTTGGAAGAACATTTACAGTACATGTTCTGAGATGTATGTGTGTGGAGGAGTCTTTGCTTGTCTGTAGCCCACACACTCTTTCATTTTCCACTCTTTGAAGCAGCACATGTGCTCATTAGTTCCAAATCAGAAGCCTGAAAGGACATTGTGGGCTGGATGTTGGTAGCGCGTTAGCTGTTTAAACCCAGTACTGAGGGGCCTGGCCAATGTTATTGCATCTTAGATCATAAATGTGCTCCTAAAAAAAGTCATTATGTTGAATTTGTTTAGGATTCTTTGGATTTAAGATCTTGTTTAAAAAGCTCACTTGTTTAGATTAGTCTGTTATTTAATCATAAATAAAATTGTATGTATCAACATTTCATTTCTTCCAATATGATATTTGTCCTGACATAAAATGAAACGAAAATAGTATTTTTCAATATGTTTTTAATAAAACCTTACTCGTGATTGTTCACAAAACTGTGTGGGGTCCATTCATCCCTCATGTGTAGTTTCCTGTGTGGTCAAGTCCAGTGCTGACTTGTGTTGGTCTCTTCCACAGTGGGGGGTCCTTCCACATCCGGGGCTATGAGCCCATCCTGTCTCTGTTGCTCTTTGTCAGTGCCCTGGCCCTCCACTCCAGACAACTTGACCTCAAACTGCGTCTGGACTTTCTATGGGCTGTGCAGGTGAGGACTTGTGTCCTGTGTGGATGTTAAGAGGCTTACATCTCATTATCATAATGCTTTAATAGAAAGGGCTGTAGAAATGCTGACATCATTTATTTGATTAAGTGGAATTACTAAAGCTGAATTTACAGCTTCTCATTTTCTAGTTATTTAATAAGCAGCATTTGTCATATAATGTATCCAGGTCTATTTAAAAACCAACTATGAAACAAGCACTCCATGTTATAAGACTCTTGTGTTTTTCTACTGACTCCTTGTGGTGAAAATGTGGAATTAGCTGCAGTACTAATTGCTGTGTATTTTTCTGTGGTCTATATTTGCTGTCAGGCGGAGGAGGATAGAGATGGCATGGAGAAAGTCAAACTGGACAACAGGAGGATCCTCTTCAATCTTCTCCCCGCACACGTGGCTCAACACTTCCTGTTGTCGAACCCGAAGAATATGGTGAGCCTCGCTAATAGACAGACAGGTAGATTAACAGACAGAAGACAAAAATAAATCAGAGACCTCAAAGGAAATACTGTTATACTGTATTTGTTCGTTTTACATCAGGATCTTTACTATCAGTCCTACGCACAAGTTGGTGTCCTGTTTGCCTCAATCCCAAACTTCAACGATTTCTACATCGAGCTGGATGGCAACAACATGGGAGTGGAGTGCCTGAGATTACTGAATGAGATCATCGCTGACTTTGATGAGGTAGGATGTTGATTTCTTGACTTTGAATTTGAAATGTGTTGCATTGTGTGTTTATCTGAACGCATGTTTTTCAGCTCATGGATAAGGGGTGCTACAAAGACATCGAGAAAATCAAAACCATTGGCAGCACTTACATGGCGGCTGTAGGCCTCGTCCCACCCGTTGGTGACAAGGTGACACATAGTTCCTGTGCCCTTATCTGATTGGATATATTACCTCATTATGAAGACAAAATTAGAGATCATGTAATGTACAGATATTTACTGACCTGTGTGCCTCCTCTTTAGGAGAAAATATCTGTTTACGACCATCTGAGCACAATAGCAGACTACGCCATCGAGATGTTTGACGTTTTGGATGAAATCAACTACCAGTCATACAATGAGTTTGTGTTGAGAGTGGGTACGTCCACCCTTGTTTTAACCCCTTAATGCAATCACATAGTTAATGACAATGAGAAATCTAACTGGACATTCTTTTTGTATTTGTTTAACACGATCTTCTGTTTGCATAGGTATCAATGTGGGTCCAGTGGTTGCAGGGGTGATTGGGGCGCGGCGACCTCAGTATGACATCTGGGGGAACACAGTCAATGTGGCCAGCAGGATGGATAGCACTGGAGTACCGGGAAAGATACAGGTATCTAACACACTTCATAATATTTAATTTATTTAATATGCAAAGCTAGTTTACAAACAATGCTTGAACTACATAAAAAGTGTAAGATGAATAAACCACATTTTCTTTTGCTTCCAATTTTGAAAAAAAAGGTTAAAGGTGGGGTAGGTAAGTTTGAGAAACCGGCTCGAGATACACTTTTTGTTATATTCCATGGAATGCTCTTAACATCCCGATAGCAATGAATATCTGAAGTGCTTTGACAAAAAATCCATACAAAAATGTCATCTGTGGAAGCCGTAGTACTGTAAAAAGCATGACCAATCATCTGAGCCAGCCCGGCTAAAATAACTGGATGGCCTACCTGCCTGTCAGCCTTCCATCTGTGCACAAACTTATCTCGTGCCCTCTTGGTCATGTACACGGTTCGTGTGGTGTTGGAGGAGGGCTCTATGAAAGAAGTGGCAGATTTTTTCCGGCTGTGTATTTTCAAATTCTAGCACACTCGAGCTGGTTTCTCCAAAATGACCTACCCCACCTTTAATAAACATGTTAATTAAATGATAACATTTTGACATATTTGATGTTAAGATGGGGAAGTAAATAATAATACCTAAATATACACACCGAGTGTTTCATTTTTTATATTTGATTGAGTTTATGCCATTAATAGGGATTCAAGGATCACCTATTTTCATTCTGCAACACAGGGTTATAAAACAAAGTGTAGTTGTAGTTCGGTATGCTACACACAAAAAACATGAAAAACAGAACAAACCAGTAGTACTTTCCTCTAGTTCATTTTTGGAATTGGCATCAGCAACAAAAACAATGGCGCATTCTGTGTGACGATAATAGGTCATCTTACCAGAACAAATTAGATACTATCAAACAATGTCCATCAATTTCAACTACATTTGAGCACCATGGATCATTGATGTAAACACACATTCCACCTCCTCCCAGCCAGGATCATTTTGTGAATAGATACACATGTATGTCTCCTTATTTTAATAACACAGGTGACTGAAGACGTGTTTCGCCTGCTAAACACCAACTATGACCTGGTGTGCCGGGGCAAAGTGAGTGTCAAGGGGAAAGGTGAGATGCTGACCTACTTCCTGGAAGGCAAGGTTCAGGGCGTGGGCACGGTGACCACCTCTTCAGTGGTGCGTTCTGCCAGCCTGGCGCGGCGGATCCACTCCTGCGGAAAGACGAGCGTCCCGACCAATCTGGTCAGTGTCTCCTCCGCTGCCAGCCTGACCGTGTACGCCAGCATGAGCAGCACCATACAGATGAGCACGGCCAACAGCAGCAACAGCCAAGCGATATGCCTGCCCTCACCCTTTGTGCCCGCAGTGGGTGAGGTGGATGAGGAGGACATAGAGATGACACATATTAAGATAGAGGCTGTGTCAGCTGTTGCAGATGTAGCAGTGTAGGAAGACACAAATATAAACACTGAATCCAGTAATGAAAACCCTGGTGGGAGGCCTAAAGAAGACAGGGCTGTCCAGGTATGTCCTTTAAATCCTGAGCTACTGGCACAACCCAGAATGTGCTCATTCAGGATATGAACTTCCAAATAAATGATATGGTGAAATGGACAATCATGCTCGATTTAGGGGGTTTTATCTGCTTCCTACTCATGGAAGTCAAACAGAAAGACATCCGTATTCTCAAGTCCTCTTTCTAACATCTCTATAATAACAGATGATTTGTGTTGTTCCTGGGATTCCCTCAGATCCAGGTATAATGTGCATCTTTGTTTTCTAAGTGGAGCATATTCCATGTACAAGAGATATGTGCATTGATATCCAGAAAAAGACTGATCATGCTATTGCTTTTGCACTGTCTTTCTGATTATGCCAAGGATACATTGCATTATTTACAGTGTACAACAGTGTTGTTTCTTTTTGGTGTGTGTAAGCATGCATGTGTGTACTTATGAGTGTGTGTATGCATGTGTGATTTATTCTGAATTGTAACAAAACAGCACAAAGTACTTTTTTATATTGAGAGCTCACTGGACTAAATAGGCTTTTTTGAGACATATTTACAGGTTATACTGCATGACTTTTTAAGAGCCGACAGCCATAGTAACGGTACTCCTGTCGAAAGAGAACCAAAGTATTGAACTTTCTTTCAATCTTTAGTTTTACTGCTCATATTGCATCAACATACAAGAGGGAGGAGGAAATGTTGCAGCAGGTTGAACAAATTGGCATATGTGACTCTAACAGGCGTTATCAGTAGACTTAAGAAGTGTCTTTTTGAACCCCATGGATAAGGCGACTGATGTTCAATTCCCCTGATTCCCGATAGTTCAACTTAATGTGGCAAGACATATTGCACTGAGTTGGATGTGTGCTTTGGAAACAAGTTACTGTAAAAACATCACAAAGAGGACTTAATGTATGGTGCATATATTATGTAGATATCCAGGAAGGCATTCATCCACACAGAAGAGAGCACATACATTGCTTAAGCACATCCAATAAGCACACAGCATCAAGTGCACAACTTAGTCCTTTAGCTTTAGCCTCCAAACGCTCCATCTACATTGACACAGTATCTCTAGACCACAGAAACTTTGGTGCGGGGTCAGGTTACCAGCGTCTATCAGGCACACATTACCGTTCTATGGCTCTTTTTGTAATTTTTTAACTACATTTAGAGTTTTACTCTGAGAAATATCAGCTTTAGCAGCACGTCTCCCAGATACTCCCGGTCTCAAAAACGCGATGCACTTCAAATAGCTTTGTAGCCTGTATCTTTATCAGCGTTCAACTTTTACTTGATCTGCGAGTGTGAATACATCCTGTTTCAAGTTGTTTGCCTTACTCAATAAGCTTACAGTGATTGCAACCTGCCTTTTTAGATATATTCACTTTGATATGCAGATTATACTTTTTGTAAATAGCTAAAAGCTGTAAACTATGTTGTATCTTGTACAGTGTAAAGTTGGGTTATTGAATATTTTGTAATAAAGACAATATTGGTGTATAAAATATAAAAAGAGTATTAATATAAAGAAGTAGGTGTTTAAAGGTTAAGTAAAGTTGTTTATTTGATTTTTTGGATGAGCCATATCAGGATTTCAAATCTAAATCACAATATTTACATTTTGTCCCTCAAACGCAGCACAGCAAACTAGCTTGTAACAAATATAACTTTTTATTGGAAGTTAATCATGATACTTATAGTCTATAACATTGTATTTCTTAAAACTTAGTTTATGGCTCTCGAAATAACAATTTTTACTCCAAAATATGGCAGATAATTACAGTTTATTTTTGCCAAACAGAGGGCTTCCACTGCCCAAAGCCAGATGAATGTCAACATGTCACAAACAAACTGAGCGGGGGCCAAAAATGTTTTCCCAGCGTTGATGTAGAATTTGTCTTGGGTTCACTCAGTGTAACAGTTCAGTCAACAAACGCCTGGCTTGCTCAATCATTTTCAATCCAGTACATTTTGCTTGGGAATTAAATGAACAAATTCTGGTCAGTTTTTTTAAAAGTTGCTTTGAATTGTGACATTGATGTATCCATAGGGAGTTCTTACTTTACCAGAAAAATACTTTAAAGTACAGCTGTTGTTTTTCTTGTCATGGTAAGTTCCCTGACTTCAAGCCTAAGTGGACATGAAGCAATGAAGGGAATTTCAAGGTGAATGAAATAACACAAATAACACTCCCCCTTGAGTCATCAGTGGAAAAAAGGGTCAAGATGAGTGAATCAGTTTCAGGCATTCATTAATGACACAATTTCAATAACCACGAAAACAGTAGCCTATATTATTTTCGTTTTATAATTTTTTTTCCACATCTATTTAATTTATGTTGTATTACCAATTAAGTATTCTGGGAGGAAACAATATATAAAGACAGTGATTTAGGTTCATGTACTTATGTTAGGTATATGCTGCTGTTGATCTCAAGAAAAATGTTCTTAAAAGATCTACTGAGTTTTTAACCCAAGCAAATATTCGTTAAAGGTAGGGTATGTAAGTTTGAGAAACCGAGAAACCGGCTCGAGATACACTTTTTGTTATATTCCATGGAATGCTCTTAACATCCCGATAGCAATGACAAAAAATCCATAAAAAAATGTCATCTGTGGAAGCCGTAGTACTATAAAAAGTTATTTTAGCCGGCCCGGCCCGGCTAAAATAACTGGATGGCCTATCTGCCTGTCAGCCTTCCATCTGTGCACAAACTTATCTCGTGCCCTCATTGGTCATGTGCACGTTTGTGTGTGTTGGAGGAGGGGCTCTGTAAGGAAGGCAGATTTTCTCCGGTCGTGTATTTTCAAATTCTAGCGATCTCGAGCCGGTTTCTCAAACTTACATACCCTACCTTTAACTATTCACCCATTAGGTGAAACTTAAATTATGTTTTTCTTTTAAACAAGCAACAATTCAGCTAATATTCAACTTTTATTACATTTTACTCAAATGCCATGTGCTTATCATTAGAGTCACCTCCTTATGGGGTAGGTAGGCCTATACACTGAAATGTGTGTGTCCCTTTAAAAAAAGTGTGACAGGTTACATTGCTTTATTTGTCACAAAGGATAAGCATTTCCACCTGTCACCTGTCTGCAATCAAGCTCTCTCACCTGATTTGAATTATCAACTAATTACAACCCACGATCAGGATCCTCACATGACAGGAACGCTCAGTCCTCCAGCCACATGGAACAAAATGTGAGTTCAAAGCCACTTTTTTAAATTAATTTATGGAAAGGTGTTCTGGTAATTCTGCTGTGTTTTAAAAAAAAAACTATAAATGGGGGAACAGAGGCCACGTTTGGAGACCATAGAGGAAGATTCATGGCAGGAAGATGAAACCGAAGGAAGCAAAAGTGGAGAAGAAGAGGAGGATTTTCAATTTCAAGTGGACACAAAAGAGGTGATGGTAGATGAAGAGAGCGAAGAAGATGATGGTGAACTGAGGGTTCAGAGACCTAGGCGACTGTCTGGTTCCCTCCGCCAAGCAAGTTGTCTCCAAAACCAATCTACCAACAAGGATCAGGAGGAAATGGAGAATTCCTCTGATTCAGATCGGAGCACACAAGCCCTGGATTTATGTGGTGAAGCTACAACACAACAGCCAAAAAGATTCGTAAATGAAGTGAAGTGTTCCATTAGCAAGTTGTTGAGAACAGAGGTGAGTTATTATGGCACATTTTACTTTCAAATGAATTATCAGACAACTCAAATGTGTAAGAGATTATGCTCTATTGTTTTAGGTATCCAAGGTTAAATGGCCAAAACACACACCACCTAAACTGTCAGTGCAAAAGAAGAGAGCCAGGAAGAGAGTCAAGAAGGTGTCTAAGGCTGTGAGTGTACATTTGAAACAGTTTTTCTTTTAATTATGAAAAAGAAAACTGATGAATGTATGTTGTTATTACCAAAGAAGCAGGGGTTTCCGAAGTGGCTGGTGGACCTGATGATCAACATTCAAGAGGCAACCACCCACCAGCTGGTGGTCGAGTAACGCTCACAGTCACACTTTCATTTTTGTTATTATCAAAAAATGTGTTCGAAAGGTAAAATAATTTGGCATACTAACAAGCGTTGTACATCATGTTTCTGCATGATGATGAGAAACATGTGTTCTTTTTTTTTAGTCAAAATCATCATATTTTGTTCTTGTAGAGTTTTATGGCTCTCTTTTTTTTGATTACCTCTTTGGCAAGTGTGTCTCTAGTTATATTTACTTTATTAAAATGATGTTTAATAATATAGAAACAGCAAACTAAAGACCCGAGTCATTTTTATATCTGCACACATCATATTTGAGAAAGGCTGTCACTCCTCATGCACACCCAATTTAAGTAAAATATACAAAAAATTGTGTTTTTAAAAAACAAAACAAAATGTAAAAACACTGACAAATAAACCTCCTGCATTAAAATGTGTACTCCAGTGCAAGGACTAGTGTTTTATTTGATCAAAAGTGAAGATAATTAGAGAAATGCCCCGGGAGTAGTTTAAAATATTACTGTATGTTTACTCATCTGGTAAGCAGTGCTTAAATGTATTAGTTGTTCAAAATAAAATAATCCTAAACCCTGTGTATACTGTGTTCAAACTAAAAAGGCAAAATATTAGCCTTATATTGATTCTGTGGTTCAATATGTCAATTCTATGACAATCAAGTTTGGTTAAGTAAGTAACATGTTCACAATTTTGTTTTTCCCATATTTTGAATTATCGGAGCAATATTAATAATACTGAATAATAATCATACATAATATGTATTACTATATAGGTCTTTCCTGGTTGAAGCCTTGTTACAGTCCATGCAGAATCTAGTACCAAACAATACATTTTGAGTAAGTGGGAAGTACATCAGTTCTGTTCAAAAATAACAAATTAGAAAATGAAAATCTCTGGGTCGAGTACACAGTATGAGTGATCCATTTGCCACATAAACTATGACAAATACTACACCTAGGAAACAACCGGTTACTACCATCTTTCTTCAGACAAACATGTTGTGCATCCAGCAGAGCAATCCATAATGTTAGGGTTATGCAACGCTTTAAGGGGAATGATCTTGTTTATCTGTCTGCCTGATAAGAGTTACATCAAGTGACAAATAGGGTTTAAGTTTGAAAACGGTGTCAAAGCACAATACGTCAGCCTTACTTCACAACATAACAGTTTGTCAACAACATCAAACCATTATAATCACCAGTCATATCATATACTTTAAGATTTTGGATTATCTAATCTTCCCAGTTGTGGATGTTAGCCATAAGTACTTAACACATATATTACTTAAACTGTTTTCATTACTTAAAAGGCATAACACAAAGATCAGTATTTTCCTGTCAAAAACAGGGTTGTTTTGATGTACAATCACTTTGTGTTCCAAAGTCAATATTGACAACCTTGTGAACCTGGAGCCACGCACGTCAGGCAGGGTCATCCACCGCTTGAAGCAGCTTTGTAAAAAAGCCTTTTATATCTGTCAATCATTAACGCCTCCGGAGGCCAGAGGTCCACATAAATAGACCTACTGCTAGTTCGGGGAAATCAGTTTAGAAAAAAAAATACAGTCAGACTGAGCAGGTCTAAAGGTAAGACCAAACCGAAGAGTATATTTGTCTGAAGACTGGAGATGCCTGGATTATATGAGAAGCTGATTTTGGTGGCAGCGGTGGCTCTGGCTGTCTTGGCCGTGGTGAGGTCGTCCCCCGTGGTTGGACCGGAGCCCATCCGCTGTGCCCCCTGCTCACAGGAGAGACTCAATGACTGTCCTGCCATCCCTGTGGACTGCAGGCAGGTGCTAAGGGAGCCGGGATGTGGCTGCTGCATGGCCTGCGCTCTGGAGAAAGGGGCGTCCTGCGGGGTCCACACGGCCCACTGTGGAGAGGGTCTCCGCTGCTCCCCGAGGCCCGATGAGGCCATGCCGCTCCACGCTCTGACCAGAGGACAGGGGGTCTGCACTGAGGACCAAGGTAGACTAATGGTTTCATGAATTTCTCTTTTTGCTAATTTGCTATTTCTGAATCTGAAAATGGCTAAATGTAACCTCAAAGAAACACAAAACATTTCTGATAAATTATATGGTTTTCTTAACTGCTACAGGGGAAGATGATGTCCCTGACCAAGGCTCCTTGCACTACCTGCTGGGTCTTAACCTTCCCTTGGACCAGGACACTGCTGAGGGCCAAGAGAGCATCAAGGCCAGGGTCAATGCCATCCGTAACCAACTGGATCAACAAGTGAGCAAACATGTTTACCTGACTGATGAAGATGATGTCATGTGATTTACTTTCCTACCACCAGAGGGAGGACTTGTTTTTTTAAGAGCTGTGGATTTTTAAGAGAGTAATAATGAATACTATTTACTGCAGTCAATATACTATAGTGTTTCTGTTTATACATGGTTGTCACAGTTGTTCTTGTTTCTTGTGCACAGGGTCCCTGTCATATTGAACTGCATGCAGCCCTGGACATGATTTCCAGCTCTCAGCAGAAACTAGGAGAGAGGTTCACAACTTTCTACCTACCCAACTGTGATAAGCATGGCTTCTACAAGTCCAAGCAGGTGAGAACTTAAGGATTACACAAGATACAAAATTCATTCCACCTGTTAGAATAGACTCATCTAACTGGACGATTTATTCATGCGGTTACCCATCTCTGTTTCTCTCCCAGTGTGAGTCATCCCTGGTCGGACCGCCCGCTCGCTGCTGGTGTGTCTCTTCCTGGAATGGGAAGAAGCTCCCAGGAACCAGCGACCTGCTGGCTGACTCATCAGAGTGTCACCAAGAAGTCACCCACTAAATGATAGACTCTGTTATCATCCATAAAATCACTTGCGAACACAAATAGACACCAGGAAACATGTTTCATCAAGTGAAAGTGTCAATTTACTGATGAAGTGACTTCCTTTCATAAAACACACTCATTCACACTAAATGTAAGAAAAAGCTATTTCAGAGGGGGAAATTTCCTCTCATTTTATTTAAATGATCTATGTATCAAGACTTATTTATTCTTAACAGCATTAACCATTTTGTCATTTTTAGATTTTTTATATGTTTGCCCATTTTTTTTTTTTGCGATTGTAAATAGGGCAACACTGTATACATTTGTGTTTCTAACTAAATAACTCCATTGCTCAAAACCACAGGTCAACAGCCCTGCCAAGCCCATTTCAGCGTCTTCAGGATCAGTTTCTTCTTTTATAATTCATTCAAAACTGGAGCTGTGCGCGGCAAGAAACAACACAGCCGCTCATTCATTCAACGTGTTGACATTGTCTGAATGTATCTCCATTGGCTTTTCCTCAATGGGTATTGGGGGAAATACTTAAAGTGCCACAAGTATGTGCATGGAGGCCAAGCACAAACATATCAGGGCTCATCCAAGCCACCATGAGGTTGGGATGGGTTCTTCTGCATTTCTCTACCTCTACTAGTCTCTGCAGGTCCACAGGTTTAGCAGAAGATTTCTAAGGGATTTTTCTCAGCTACACCATCCTCACCTGGTTTTTATTTCTTTCCATCATCTGTTGAAGTATTTATTATGATTCACTTCAGTGTTCAGAGCGCATGTGCACTGAACCACATTGTTTGTGAATGCTATTTGCCAGAAATGCTGCTATTCCATTATTGGTTTTGTAGAAACAATGTATATACTATTATAATTATTTGGATGTGCACCTAATTAAATGTTATTTAATCACGATGAAGTCATGTTTTACTGTGATTTTAAACTGCCATAAAAGTTCGATACACACTTAAAGCAAGAAAAGGCAAATTGAACAGTAAAAAATACAATACGTGGATCATTTTATACTGCCTTTATTAAGTAAAAATAGACCTCTGAGGGTTGCATTGTACATGCAAACAGCATATTAATAGTGAATGAGCAAGTGATGAAAATAATCACTGGCTACACAGAGATCAGAGATAACAATTTGTGGCCTTTATCCCAAAATATCAGCTTATGCAAAGTGACAAAATAACAGTAATAACCGCAGATCAGATCAAATGTCTGAGCTGCACAGTCTAGTCCAACTCCCTGAGGAGCAGGAAGCAACCTGGAAAAAAAGGAAGTCATAGTAAGGCACTGCATGCTTACTCTGAATAACATATACATACACACACACAATGTCTTTCAAACAAATCACAAGCATGTACATGCGTGCAATGCCACTTAATTGTGCGTGAATGAAGAGCCATCTCGTCCACGTTCGTGACAAATGTCTCTTTCTTTATAGTCAGAATAGGGCGTCTGAGAGGCGTATCCTCTCATTAGAAGTCATTCTGGCTGTGTTTGAGACGGAAAGCTTATGTAGAATCCATCCATCGCAGAAAACACAGTATCTGTGACACAGGGGCTTTCTTCCCCCTCCTAATACTCTTCCTCTGTTCCCCTTGCTCTGCCTCAGAAAAAGGTCCCAAAGGCAACAGATAGAAATAGCAAACATCCATTTATCGGCCGAGCCATCTCTTGACCTCTCTCCCAATATCCTCAGTGTCTCCATTTGTTTACAATTCCTCTTGCTCTCACTCCCACCCAACCTCCCTCCATCCTGCTTTGCTCCTATTGGCTCTCGGAGTTGTAGTACTGGGAGTCTCCTCGCTCCTTCACATCAAAACCTGGCAAAGGCTGCCCGTATTTGTCCACACACCAACAGAAGCCTCGCTTTCTGCCTTTGGATGGACGGCACTGAAAGTAAAGGAAGGGACAAGGTGAAGGGAGGGAAGAGAAATAAGTCGGGGGGGCGGCAGCTATATGTGTAAATACAGTTGAATATGAAGCATTATGAGTAACAAGCCACTTTACTCAATGAAGGAGAACAGTAATAGTTAAGAGGCATTAATGGTCAGATTGTGCTGAGTCGACGCAGCCTTGGTTATCCGACACGCTGTGGTATTTTGAGCTGCTTTTATGGTCTACCTCCTGTTACACACACATATAGAGACCTTTAAGGTAAACAGAACCTGGTAAAATATTTGCTTAGTCCCGTTTGTGAACAACTGAGAACCAAGATCTATTTTCAGAAGCTGGTGGCCAGTACGAATCATCTGTTGCTGATTATACCCCACAGCTCCAAATTATGGGTACTACAAATGACTTACAGAGTCTGTGGAGCTACCCAAGGGCTGTTATTTTACTGCCAATTTTACAAAAGGTCAACCTCCACTCTGGTAAAACTTGCAGCCATTCATTTCAGGGGCTAAAGCAACAGTGCTGCTGCTCCACAGAGGAGGCAGAACTGATCAGGAAGGAAGACATCCGTGTTTAGTTAGCAAAAGGACTCTCTTGTTTTAGATCATTGTTGCATAACAAGTGGGAGGGGGTCAACGGAGGAGAACATCTTTTATCGGCTGTTTGGAGGATGAAAAAATCATTATTATATCAAATATTAGCTGAAAGACAAGAGTCTTACGATTTTATTAAAGGAAAAACTGTTGTTATTTTTATAGTTAACAGAAAAAAGTTAATCTGCTTCCAGCATTACATCTGTCCTCTGTATATGTATCTAAAAAGACATTAACTGTTTTTAAGAGCTGTAGTAAGAGTTGCTTTTGCTTTAAAACATGCAAATGAGCAGTGGTACAGTAGGTTCATTCTATATAAACAAAGACAATGAGCTTGGCGTTGTGATTATGAGTTGATTGCAGGTAAAGGAGAACACTTCCATTAAGCAGAAGGGAATGCTATGTTAGAAAAGCTGCGTTGTGATGCAGTGGCGCGGGAGCCCTAAGTGCCTCCATATGAATGCGTCAGAACCACTCATTTATTACAACCCGATCGTGGGTGAACCATGTGAGCGTGGGGATGGCTGCAGCTCTATTTCTGTGCAGGCTTCTCAAAAGTCCAGCAATTATGGGGGGAGCGCATCGTGTGCCGGTGGCCACCTTGACGTCTGTCTCCCTGGGAGGGTTCCCGTTAAACGGCCATCGTCCCAGCCGTCAACCCCACTGGGGTTTGGCCCCTGTGGTTCCTGTCTCCAGAGCCAGTGGCTGGGGTCTACCTCACTGGTGTGGTGGTGCAATGATGAGGCTCTAATGACTACCAATGAATACAGGAGGACAGCTACAAATCTGTAATTGGGCTGCAGGAGACCTAAAGTTTGAGTCACTAGACTTCAGCATGAACCTTTATTAATGCAGAATGTAAAAAGGGAAATGTGGGCTTCCTTTTTACAGCCTTGTACAACATTTGTAAACAAATTGAAAGGTTTTATGAAGTATATGTGTAGGCTCTCATGAAATGGATGCAGGGATTTATAAGCATAGAGTGAATATCAAATGATGGTGTTTTGAATGTGCTTTATACCTGCTTTTTCTTATAGAAGCCCTTCTTGTCACAGTTTGGTATGCGGAAACCTCTGGGGTTGAGAATGTCTGTGATCTTGAGGCTGCTGAGAATGCTCTCAATCTCTCTCCGACAGGGACCCTGCAGATGAGGGAACACATATGCAGTTACTCTACCAATACTTAAATATCTCCAGCTCCAAAATATATAGACAAACAGTTTTCTTCGATTTTCTTCTTCAAATAAAGACGTTTAGAGAGCTGCACCACGCACTGATCTGCCGTAATACCTGAACAATAGTGGCTGCAATATGAAAGAGGTGCCGGAAGAGAAATTAATTCATCTGACCGACTTCCAGCGGCTTAACATTTTACCAAAGCTGCTTATAACTCTTACACTTTACACAAAAGATGGTGGATAAAGTGAATTCAAAGGGCTCAAAGTGGGAGCCAAAAGGCTTGTCCTAAAGTCCAAGTACTCCAGTCACTAATCAAAGCAGCCAGTCAAAGCCCATTACTAGTGTGTGCTCACTTCTCTGGCCAAAGACAAGATCAAAATAGCAGCAGGGCTTCCCAACAGGCACTCACATAGGCCAATCCATCATTTGCTGGCTCCCAGTACACCCGGCACGCGGACGCCTTGTGGCCAAACAACCGCCTGACCCAGGTCAGCCGCAGGGCCATCGTACCCGCTCGCTGCCATGCCATTCTACTGCGCACGATGCCTGCCAACCCCCAGCACCGCTACCAAAAACATTTCATCACCCACAAGAGGGGAAAAACACCAAAACACAGAGGAAGAGGAGAAAAACATTCCTCTAGTATGCTACGAAGACATTCAAAATTGGTTGTGGTACTTACATAATCGGGCTCCTGTTTGGTCTCCAGAGAGAAGTTTTGTTGGTCTGTGATGAGTGGTCCCGGGAGCTCCTCCATTTTAAAGCTTTGGGTTCTCTTCTGTTGCTTCCGTCGCAGGACCTCTGACTTGGCAGAGGGGAAAAAGTTGTGAAGTGGAGGTCTCTGGGGTCTGTGGGTGATGGACGAGGTCTGAAGGCCTAAGTTGGTGCAATTTTGCTCCTCATCCAGAGTTTCAAAATTATCTGCTGAAGTTTGAGAACAACATGTGTTTAATTACACAACAGTAAACACAGATATACTCTTGCTGGAGGTCACCTTGAGTATCATGAGGATATATATACACATCTTTCCATTTTTGCAGGAAATGAACAGATATATGCCAAATAACTACCACCTAAGTGTTTCTACCATTAATTTGAATCCCTGTAGTCTCTTTCCTTTAAATGTATAAGCTGAATAGAGACACCTAAAAGTCAAGGTACTCCAATTCAGGTCTTCACATTGTTACAAAGGGAAAACCTTCCTGACATTGAGTTGCACCTTTTATATGCACCATAGAATTCTCCCAAAACTCCATATTCTTCATATGTCTCATTCTCCACCTTGTCTTTGCATTGATGAAGAGCAGTTTCTGAGTGAAGTAAAGTAAATCCATTTTTGATTTGCATTTACTCTCATGTTATGCCATGGAATTGGAATTAATTATAACTTGATAACTGGCAAAAATGTACATGAAATACTAAACTACTCACTTTTAAGATTACACGTTTTTTGTTGAAAGATGGTGACACAAATGTATAGTTATAATTTCACAATTATAAAGCATCTATGGTCTACATTTGAAGCATGGAAAAGGTGTATGAATTACCTGGCAGTTCATTAACTGGAGGTGTTGGTCTGGCGGTAAGTCGTTTATGAGTAGCATTTGCACACGTCCCCCTCCCGTCCAGCAGAGCCTGCAGAGGCTTCGGCTCCCCGGGCTGCCGCTGACATGTCAATCCGGAGCCGCATCTCCCGGTGTACACGCCGCACGGCTGGCCGGAGCTCAGCGCACAGGTCATGCAGCAGCCGCAGCCCGGTTCTGGGACATTCTCGGCGCAGTCCTTGGGTAAAGGTTTGCACAAAAGCTGCGCTCCAACATCGCAGGGCTCGCATCTGATCACCGGTCCTACCGCACCTGACGATGCCAGAACAAAAGTCATGCAAAGTGCGCGAAAACAGGAATCCATTGTGGCGTCTGAAAGCATAAAGTGAGGAAGTGCGCTGCCCTAATGTGATAGTAAGTTTTCCCTGGACAGCATCTGATTCACATACCGGACAAAACATCTCAATATATAGACCCCAGCGGCTGTAGGCACACCCCCGAATAGTTTGTGGTCTACTGATGAATTGCCTCGACTCCGTTATGCCTTTAAAACCATCAGAGCAAGTGCAGAGCAGCAGAATAACATTCAAGGTAAGGCTATAAGAATACTTCTGAACAAAACTAAATAAAGATTTTTCTGAAGCAGTTAGTTGAGGTTTAACAGTTCAAATGTGAATATTCAACATTTTAATAAATTGTCTAATGCTGTTTATATGCAGTCAGGTTGTTAGACACACAATTAATTAAAAATGTTTACCCAAGAGAATACGAAACAATTGAATGTGTCTCTTGGTTTGAAAAGCCCACACATAAGTCCAAGTATCTGTCATGCACATATGCATTCATAGGGGGCGCCAAAGTGTGTCTGAGTGTGTGCGTGTGTATTTCTTGTGTGCGTGTGTGTGCGTGTGTCATGAAGCTCTAATTTCTGAATAATTCGGTGACACTTGCAGTGAATTTAAGAGGCTTAAATTGCTTCAGCTATTTGTTTGTGTGTTTCTCCATCGAATGTGTATAGGTTTATTATGTATATGTGTTCACATGACTGTGTGTTTGTGTGAATGTATCCACTTATCTGAGGCCAAGACGCTGCGACCCATGACCCTGCATGACCTGCATGACCTGTATATGGTTTAAGCACATAAACTGGGACCAATCCATGCATAAGATGATTATTCCAAGCTTCAATAGAGTATAAGTCTACCCTGAAGCCTGTGACATATACAAAAAACGTGTGGTGGAATTGTACTAAGTACATTTCTGTGGTACTTGTATGCCTACTTTAGTTTCCCCTTTATTCTTCTACTCCACCTCATTCCAAGGGCAAGTGTAGTGCCTTTTATACATTTAATTGATAACTAAAGTTACATTGCTGAATAGTACTTCTCATGAAATGGAAATCTTATTAAATATTGTGCATTTTAATAGTTGAAACTACTAAACAGTGTGTGATAAATTCTCTAGATTGAACATCCAGACTGTTTAAATGCTGCTTAAACGTTAATTTCACCCTTGTATCGCAATATTTCAACAACAACACAATAAAAGCTGTCAATCTACATGTTTGTACATTTTAGTTTTACCCCCACTTAACAAAACATACATTTACATACTATACTAAAATAAAATAATGTTATTAATATTCTACATTTTAACATTTTCCTCAGTAATTTGCAGGACTGTAGCTTCAGGTTACAAATTAGTATATGTACTCTTGCAGGGTTGTATAGGTCTTAATGTAGGAAGATGAAACTTAAAATATAATTTAGCCACAAGTTCTGCTGATCAACTCTTTCTCAATAATACGTTTTTTTTCAAACCTGGAGAAAATCCACCAGCCAAACAGGATTCAAGGTGAACTGCCCATATGGTATTCAGTGCTTTTGATTAGTGAAAAAACTGCAGCATGTACCTGTTCCTCACACATACAGTAAAGCAGCGGCCTCTGAACTTGTGGTTAGGACGTGTGACATAGTTGGGCCTGGTCTAGTCCTTTGTCAGTGCAACAAAGCAGATCTTAAAATAAAGACACATACCACACATGTGAGTGAGAAAATTCCTCAGTAATTACATCTGTTGCATTTTTAGGTCCACTATTAATTGGTTACAGATGAGAGAGGGAATACACCAGCACAAAATGTCCAAAAAATAACGGGGTAGTGTACAGTTACTCTTAGCTTTTGAAATGTTCTTGGAAGCCAATGTCAAATCAGTGGCCAACATGCCCTGGCGTTCTGCCGCCTCGTAACAGACAGGTCTACAGCAGAGCAGCACTCAGTGGAATGCCAAACATTTGTTTCATAAGCTGAAAAAAGCCTGCTGATTTTCCTCCCTCTCCTCCACTCAGAGCTCTTTGGAAGGGGGTCTCTCAGCCACCTGTGCATATTCAGCATAGCAGAGGAGAGAGTTGGGCAGAGGGAGTAATGTACTAGAGGAATGTCGTCCCGCAGAACAGCCACTCAATAAAGAAGGAGTGTGAAGAATTTGCTTTTGCACATCCAGGATATTACTGTACATGTGTTTAACATAACCTGCTGTCAAAGGCTACGCTTGACTGCTTGTCAAATCTTAATCAGGAGCAATTTCCCACAGTTTTAAGTGTGTTGCACTGGCCCCAGTCGGTGTGTTGTAGCTTACTCTGGTGAATTGCACTGAATTCCTTGGCTAAATATAGACTGAATGCTTCAGGATGTTATTCTAAGTTTCATCTCAAATCTTATAAATACCAAAGGATGCTTCTTTGCTAGCAGTTATTTTCATAATGCTGCTTTACAAAAACATTTATATCCCTTAAGTTGGTAGTAGTCCAATAAATAGTAGAATTTTAACAAGTGATTCAGGAGCGCAAAAAGGTTTTTACAGGAAAAGTGTATACTTTTCATTGGTACAGTAAATGAGGTCTCTACATTAATGTAATTCAAAGTTAAAATAAAAAATGAAATTATTACGTTTTTTGGGTGTTTGTTAGATAAACTCACCCAAATGTAGGTTCCTTTTAAATATGAATGGTTTCTCATGGGCAGTGAGAAAAAATGGGCTCTACAATAATGCCTTTTTGGTATTCCTTTCCTTAATATTAATTATTTTAATTAATGTCATATAATAATGCTTCATTTACAGTAAGTAGCATCCCTACTTCTGGCTCTGTTAGTTCGTTTTTATCTGTGTTTAGTGCGGAGATGATGGTGTTATTGTATTGGTCAGGAACAGCATACAAATCTGCAGCAAGTGCAAAAACTCACAGATTGAAAAGTGCATACTTTAAACAGCTGGAGGTCTGAAGAACATGTCTGAGTTAACCCAGAAGGAGGATGTGTGTGTGTGTGTGTGTGTGTGTGTGTGTGTGTGTGTGTGTGTGTGTGTGTGTGTGTGTGTGTGTGTGTGTGTGTGTGTGTGGAAAGAGTGTGTGCGTCCATAGGTATGTTGTAGTAAGAAGGGAAGGGGTGGGACTGTGTAGGAATGAGGCTGCCACAAATCACATCACAAGTCTGGTACAGTCACTGTTATTCTATTTTAGCCTCAAAGTCTCATGACCTTCTCTCCTATAGTTGCCCCTGTCTGAGAGCTTTTTAAACAGACTCTCATCTCAATTAGTTGGATGAACGCTCTCTCGTATGATTAATACGATCATCTCTTCCCTTTGATTCATCTATGTCTGGCCCCCATACAGAGCTTCAACAATTATCAGATTATTAGATGTGGTTTGAATGGACAAAACAAAGAGCCAAAATGGCAAAGGCCACCTTTCGTCTAAGTCCAGGGTTGGTTAATTATTTTTTTGGAGTGGTCCGGTCTGTTCATGGAGCTGTCATGGTCCCCATTTCTGGAGGCTTGGCCCCCGAGGCAGTCCAAGGCTGTAATTAGGCCTGAGCGGAGTGGAGGATGGAGAGAGAGGAGCTCTCAGCACTCAGGCTGACAGATTGCTGAGTCCTCGGAAGTAGGCTAAGAGTGGCGCCGCTCACTTTGGGCTCCGAGTCCCCCTCAGACAGTATCACTTCCTGTGTCTTTCTCTGCCTCATATAGACACATTAAAGCCTTTTCTTAATATGTTTTCACACATGTATGTATGCAAACTATCTCTAGTTATAAACATTTATTCTCATTTTTTGCTCTATCACTTTCTTTCAGTCCATCAGACACTTGTTATTCCTATGGTTATTACATTGTATAGAAAGCAATTATTATATATAACGTTTTTTAATATAAACATGTATCGTTATGATTAATTTGTCATTTATTTCTTTGGTTATTTTTTGTATTTTGACCGATCCACAACAATGCCCCCAAAGGATTTTAATATAAAATGGTACTGAAAATGACATGTTATTTGTTCTTACACAATCACATATCATTTTCTAGCTGACACCAACACAACACTGCTCTTTGTAAACAAAGACACAATTACAGTTGCTGGAGGAGGGAATATCCCTCGCAGATGTAGGCTCCACAAAGCTTCATTTAGTTAGTAAGGGATGGTGGTCTGTGGTTTAGATGTGGGGTTAAATGCTGAAATGAAAAGAAAAGAAAAGAGAGAGATGTCAGTCTGACAGGTCCACCAATCTGATATACGGTACTTTTTGAAGTTGCAGTATGCAAGTCAAGTTAGTTTTAAAATCTTTCCTGTTTTATTATTATGTTATGAACTACAACTTTCGTCTCAGTCTGTGACATTATTGGGCCCAACAATCTTGTCTTACATTGGGACAGAGATAGCTGTAAATCGGCGTATATATTTTTAAAACAACTAAATCAACTGGGGTACGAATGAACACATCATTACATATGTAAGCTGGTAACTGTTGTTATATAAAACAGAATTAAACTGTATCTGGTTTAGATAACCATAATGTGAAGTAACTTTGCCAACCTAGCAAACATATGGTTATTTTAACAGTAACGTGATTATTGCAAACCTTCAAGAGTGCTTTTACTCTCAGACTGTAACATATTGTCCAGCCATGTTTACCTCCAGGAGAACTTTTAATGTCACGTCCCCATGAACCAGAGCATTGTGCCATCACTGTAGTTCAGTCAAACAACTTGCGTTTAAAATGTTTATTAACAGCAATATATAGCTTGAGTTTGGCATCTAGTCTTCACCCTCATCATTCCCCACAAATATTTTTGTGATTATGGAGAATGTGTTTGGTTGGTTGTATGAGGGAGTAAGGCATGTGACGTCTATATGTATCATTCAGTGTGGACCAACGCGATAGGGTGGACCACCAGACTAAAACTGTTTTTTACTAACCAAAATAAAATGAATGATATTCTCAAGACATGCTAATGATGCGTCTGCACCCTCATCACCACACATATGGTTCTACTATACGGCCTATGGTCTACACTTATGAAGAAGAGACCATTAGAGAATAATGATATCATACTTAAAGTGGATCTATCATGCTATATTTGAATAATATAGTTTAAGACCATACCTATATAAGGCATATTTATACTTTCTATTTTTCAAAATACCAAACAGATCATGCATTTTAGCCATTCCTCATTTCGCTCAATTTAACACTGTCTTTTCATGGGCTGATTCTGTGAGAACAGCACCATCTACAGGCCTGGCATATGTACTACAGCGTCTCCAGCGCTTTCCAACGGCAATGTCCGTGGCTGTCTCCTCCTGATTGGTGGAGTTGGCCCAATAGCCGTAGCGCCACTTCTGTGACGTCATAGAAGTGTTCAAATCTGGATCAGTCTGTATCAGATCCATTGCCCCTTTTTAAGAGATTTGGGTATGGAGGAAAATAGAGAGGGTTGTGTTTTCTGACACTTGGTGAGTTCCCTGGAACGCCGGGGACACATATTCATGTATAAAAGACGTACAAAGTGCATTTTGCATGATAGGTCACCATTTTAAATGATTCTGATTGGTTCTTCTGTCCAAGACTGTGAGAGATTGAGAAGGATAAAAGCTGGCAGTGCCTGCTCATGATAGTCATATCCGCTGTCTGCTTGTTTTGGCCCTCCGGTGTCACTGTGAACCTTGATAGATGATTTAATGTGAATTATGACAGCTCTGTGAGTGACCTGATGTTTTCCTCCATGGGGCTTATAATTCTCAACAGACATCTAAGTTCAAGTATTTGATTTAGAGGTCAGGAGCAGGAAACAATCTGGGGCGAGTAATAACAATAGATTTAGAACGGATGTTTTTTGTCTCAGCGAGGATCGATAAATCATCTCAATGATGTTATGTTTCAACAGTGTGATTCATGCTCTACAGTTTGGCTGCCTGTTGCTCTGTTCTTCCCTGTGGCATTAGCTAGCCGTGCATTGGTGCGGAGGAGGAAGGCCTAATTTAATCCAAGTTATGCAACCATCTTGGGAAAAGCTGGCCAGGCGCTGACTGTAGCATAGCAGCAGAGCTCTAACTCTGCAGCACGCTGGTCTCCCAGAGAGCAGAGCAAGCAGTGAGGCTTCCCCCAATTTTTGTTTCTCTTCCGTACTAGCCCTAATCTCTCCCCACTCGGTGTGTGGCATCTTTGTCAGGAAAAAAAATGTTTTTACAGGCTGCATCAGGTGCTGACTGAAGCATTACTGAGGCACAGCGGAAACAGCCTGTTGATCATGCACCACAATAGCTGTTGCATAAGCTGTTATACAGGAAAGCTCTCATCAATGTTTTATGGACTTGCAATGTGAGGTCTTAAAGAGCCCAGAGGGAGTATTTGCATTTATAGAACGTACAGTATAGTACTTTTCAAAAAAAGGAAACATTATCATGACTACTAAAAGCTTTTTCATTCAGTATCCAAGCTACAGCATTCGTTGTCAACACCATGAACATGTTTTATTAATTATTTTACTTTTTGCTAACAATTGCAACTTTTAATGAAATGTTTCCCTAACCCTAAAAGGGAAACACACTTGCACCTTATTTTCTCAAAAGCCTTTTAGAAACGTAATCCTCTCCCGCAATCCACACGTCCTCTTTTCTTTTCCTTCCGGTTTTAGATTTCCTCCGATATTGTTAGATTATATTTTCGCTTGATGCACATTTTTTTTTGTTCAACCTATATTCCTCCCAGTTGCTCAAAAGCACCTCAGTGGTTACAGAGCAGCAAGTGTTGATCTTTCACCTCCCAGCCTGACATTTTCTTTCAAGTTTTAAACTGCCACTTCTACAGATTTACAGACACGACACGGACCAAAAAAGCTGCAAACGTGTTGGGTTGGGTGGGAATAGAAATAGTTTGAAGCAAATGTGAAGACCATTCAAGTCTAGGTTTGTTCTCAGAGGATTATTTTGTGACCAGGCTGTAGTCCTTTTCTGGGGACTGACTGACACTGGTGATTTCGTAGAATCTGAAGTACGAGCAGTGTGGCCACATGGAAGTCTGTTCAAGTAAGCAGTTAAAACACTCCATGGTTCACCTCAGGCGGAGTAGCTGGAGGCTAAAGGTGCAGCTCGTTGTAGGGAGAGTGGGTGGTATTTTTGAAGATCGAGCTGAGGAACTCACCCTCCCCTGTGATACTGCCTGCAGGGTTTCCACACTCATCTCTGTGACACAACTAGTATTTTTTTGTACGTGTTTGTTGAGCCTGCCTGCAACCCCTGCCTCCCTGTCACCACCTCCGCACTCAGAGAACGGTGCTCTGGTCACTTTGCATCAGTAGAGGTTACAGAGCAGTCTGCTACACATATTGGATGACACAAGCCTCCTCCTGCAGACAGTGAGAGTGTGTTTATGTTGTCATACTGTACCAAGTTTGTTATACGATATTAACTCTATAACTTGACTGCACCACCTTTGTAAGGGAATCTTCTGCAGCAATGGAGAGTCAGGACTCAGAGAGACACGAGGAGAGTTGGAGCTTTGATGTCAAACACTGGTAGTTTATTACAAGTCACAGCAGCAAAAGGTTCTGACTGCACGGGTGGGTTGCCATGTCAATTCTGATCAGCCTATCTCTCGATAGACCTTTTAACTAGTTTACAGAGAGTTAATGAGCATATTGGGGGAGGCGTAAACATCTGTGGAGCTTAGAAAGCCAGCGTTCTCACAGCCGTAAACCATTTCGTGACCGAGAGTTGAACTGGTTTATCAAGATAGCTGGAGCCTCCCATTCCTTAAGAGATAACAGAGCCAGGGTTTGGTCGTAAACGTCAACAGGCAATAAGGTTAAATATTTTAGGAGTAAGGAAGAATTATTCCCTCACAACCTACACATCCTCACTATGATAGATGGTTGGTGTTGACATGAATATTGAGTTGTTGTAACACATATTTGAATACAATGCAGAGATTTAAAACTACAGAGAGTTGACAGCTCATCTCATCACTTCAGGGATGACATAGCTCTCTAGGAGGATACATGTTGCCAGTTACAATGTTCTCAAGTGAAAAGCATCAATCAATTTGCCAAGTCCCAAACAAAGCCCGAAGAAGATCTCAAAATGGTGCGCTACATGTATTGGGAGTTATTTGTACAGTTTATGGATCTCTTGTCAGGATTGTCTCTTAAGTTTCTGATTAACGACCTCTTAAAGTATTTTGGTCAAGCTCACCTTTGACTATATTTAACTTCACCTTTCTCTTTATATTGACTTTGTGAAAGTACAGAGATACATACAAAATTGGTTCATCGGGCAATACATCAAGATACATTTAACCAACAGTAACCCTTGCTTCCTAATCTGTGGCCTCAAGGGGGGGAATGCTTCTTAGATAATTACACTACAACCGTAATCGACATCTGTTTAATGATTGAAAACATTTTAGCACCTTGTTTGCATTTATTCTTCCTTCTGTCTCTCCAGAAATCCATTCTTGTTATATTGACTCTACTTGAAATTAGTTGGTTGATAGCGAAAGAGACCAATCTGGGTTGAAAGATAAGTCTTTAAACAGCTGATTATGGACTAATCAATCTGCCTCAAGAGGGTTTATGTAATCAGAATGCTGGGGTGGTGGCAGAGAGAAACTGCAGATCAGGCTGACATTGTTACAGACACCACTATGTGGGAGCACGGAGGGTTCCTGTCCTTTCTGGCGGCGACTGTGGCTGCGAGGGAGTGCGGTCGTCTTTCAACCAGAAGGTTATGGGTTCGATCCCAGCCCATGTAGTCAACATGTCGATGTATCCTTGGGCAAGATACTTAACCCTGAGTTGCTGAGTGTGTGAATGTTAGGTCCGATACACTGCTCTGTATGAATGGGTGTGAATGGGTGAATAACATGTAGTGTGTAAAGCGCTTTGAGGGGTCTTAAAGGCTGGATAAAGCGCTATATAGGTACAGTCCATTTACCATTTCTTGTTCACCATTATTTCAAAGTGTCCAAGTTGCCATGTAGTGGTATATGACAGCTAAATGTGTCTGTTCACGACTGGTACAAACAGGGGATTGACCGTATAATGTGAGCGTCTTTACAGAGTGTATGATGTAACTTTTGGCTATTTAAAGAGGGCATAGATACGTAGGTAGATGGCAGCACTACTGACACATTCAGATCTAACTGCTGTAGAAAAATGCTAAGAGTCGCTTCAACAAGGAATTTCCATCCTATCTATACGTGAATGTGCATTTGAACAATATGTTGATGGATGCTCAGCTGCTCTGGTAAATAATGCATTATTTGAAGGTCATGTGTGTATGAGGCATGTCATTATACTGTGCATAACACAGCGTGGCATGTGTATGTACATACACAGACTATCTCTCTGCGTTCATTTCTGCTGAAAGCTATAATTTGACTATTTTGTTGCCTCAGCAACGGTCGATGTAATCTACCTCGATGCAGGATTTGAGAAGTAGTGAAAGGAGATGTAGGCAGACAACAGAGAGCTATGATGGTGGAAATGAGATAAGACAGAGAAGAGAGGAACGCAGAAAGATTGTACTATATTGTTTGTACAGTGATTATTACAATTAAGCTCTACAACACTACACATACTGCTTCCTAGGAGTTACACAGTGTTTTAATATTACACAAAAATAAATGCTCTGCAAGAAGACAGAAGTTTAAATCTGAAAATGAATATGAGATATTTGGCTGATTTCACCCTCTAATGAATACCAGTGGGGTTTAATTTATTCTACTGTAGTTACACCAACATACGAAGCAAGGAAAAGACATCAATCAAATGAGAACAATAATTACATCTACTCAGTGAGGTTGTAAAAACCTGCAGAGCAACAAATCCCACTGACACTGGATTAGTCAAGTGTTTCTTAAATTGTATTCATTTCTAATGGAGGTAAAGCAAGTGTGGGGAACACTGTTTTGACAGACACTCTGATTCTCAAATGTGCAGTTTATGATGCGTTTTTTATGTCCGTCTTCAAGCTTGTGCTTAAATTCATCATTCATTTGAACTCCACAGAATGCAACCTGTAACGTTGCACCAAACACAGCAGCCCATACGGCAAATCAAGCTGTAGTTTCTGTATCACATTACACACTGTGTGTTTCCTTTTTCACTCCTTTTTTTTGTTTTGAGACTGGGATCCACCCCAAACAACCTTGCAAATCCTATTACAGTACTCCGGGTTTTCAGCAGTGGTTGCCATGACAACTGTGGATTTTATTTCTGGCTCCTTTTGAAATGGTGTGAGATCAGAGATCCCAAATGTTATGTAAGACGATGTGCACTGTTCCAGACTGGGGTTTCCTGCTGCAGAGAACTCAAAGTAATTAATTACAGGGGCATGGTAGGCTCTCAGGAAGCTTTAGCATTGTCTCTACATTTACCTTACAGCTCTTCTCACATAGTGGTAAGAGGGGGGCTTTCATTGTTATGCAGGAAGGATGATCAGAGATGCTTTTTAAAAACTTCGAAAACTTGTGCGTATTTTAGATCTCGTCTTGAATCTCAATAGTCCACAGAGGAATATAAATGTGGATTATTGCATCAGTCAGAGAGGAAGTTAAATGGAGAATAAAATAAATATTGCCAGTGCTTTTAATTGTATTACATGACACTCTCAGTCAAGCATGTAAGTAAGTAGATAATCAGTTGTTGGATTACAGCATTTCATTATTCAACATCCATAACATTCACCTGTTTGTAACTTATGTATCACTTGTATATAGACTCTTATGGCACTACTTCCATTCTATTCTATTGTATTTACTTGCATTATTGTATCTGTTGTATTGTGTTGCTCTGTTGGAGGAGCTTGGGACCTAAGATTTTCATCGACATAACTACACTGTAGCTATGTACGAATGACGATAAAAGCCTTGAATCCTTGAAAAAGTANATAACATTCACCTGTTTGTAACTTATGCATCACTTGTATATAGACTCTTATGGCACTACTTCTATTCTATTCTATTGTATTTACTTGCATTATTGTATCTGTTGTATTGTGTTCAGGGCTCGAGCTTAAGGACGTCCCGTCGTCCCGGGGCCGAAAAAAATTGTGTCAGGGAGGATAAAAAATAATTTTGGGACGAATTTGGGACGAGAGTTAAAATAAAAATACCCTGCTAACTCNGATTCAATATTAGAGTAATTTTCTCGTTTGTGTGTTTGTTTAAATATATTTGGCCTTTGTTCATGTGATTGACTGATTTACTCAAATAAAAAGGTTGATGAATTATCATCTAATGATTTGTATGATGTTTTATTTATGTTAAAGGTCACTTTGAATGATTTTAACTAATGATAAGTAGTAGAAAAACTAATATTTTAAATTCGGGACGGTCCACATTAATTTCGGGACGGCTTAGATTGTATTTCGGGACGGTTCCGGGAGGATGGTGAAAAAAGTTAGTCGAGAGCCCTGATTGTGTTGCTCTGTTGGAGGAGCTTGGGAACTAAGATTTTCATCGACATAACTACACTGTAGCTATGTACGAATGACGATAAAAGCCTTGAATCCTTGAAAAAAGTATAGTATATATGGATAATCATGTAATTTAAAATAAACTTTAGGAAAACTCTTCCGGTGTTTTAAGTCAATAAAGACCAGAGAGAGGTTTCCTGTGGTGAATGACACAAGTATATTGTGCTAACTTCCATCGTTCATACTCATCATGTCTCACTAATGAATATCTAAAGGACATACCGGTTATCATTCTGTAATTTTTTACCGTTAAATTCTTTTTTATTGACCCTGATATAAATTAAACTCTTCTGAAGGAAAACAATGAAATCAGTTGTGTGAAAATATTCCTATAAATTATTCAAGTCATCATAGCTTAAAGGAGATAAGTAAACTATGACAAATTATACATTAGAATTAAAGTTTCTTTTCATTGAGCTTTAAAACCTCCAAGCTGTTTCTTTCTGGATGAGATAAGATGACACAGTCTATTATTTAATAAAAACTCTTCTCCATACTATATTCAAAGCATCATGGTTACTGTTGTCATGGTTATTATTGTCATGGTTATTATTGTCCCAGTAATCTCCTTTATACTAGGTTAATCCACATTTTGTACCTCATTGGACTGGAAAACAACTGAAAATTCAACACTTTGTAAGAAAAATAGGCTTTGATGCGTACTGTAATACAACTTCTCACCAAACCTAGTTTCTATATTATTCACTGGCTTCATTGGTCCCTTGGTGTATAGTGTCGGAAACAGCATAAACTGTATGGATTATATACATGTACCTAAAGCAACAAGAGTAAGTCTCTCCAACTCGCTTGTATCTTATTTTTTCTTTTTCTTTCTTTCCTCTTCTCCGCTACAGACCAGAAGGTTCCACATTGGTCACCGTCTCGAAAGTTCAATGAAGGCAGACGGCTCCCTCCAGCCAGGAACATGAAGGGCTTATCGGGCAGCCGTTCCCAGCACCAGATCCCTTTACCCTATGGCTTGGACTATGACCCCCACGTCCATGACCTCCACCCTCACCATGGCTCTGACTCCCGCCACTCGTCCTACCTGCTCAGCCCCACAGAGAGCTGCCCCATGGACTTCCACCACCGCTACTCGCCGCGCAGCTCCATCCACTCGGACTGCATGATGATGTCCGGCGTCATGATGCCTCCTGCTGCAGCATCTGACCACATCTCCAGCAGCACCTTCCCCAGAATGCACTACAGCTCTCAGTATTACGACTCAGCCACACGGGACGACTGCGCTGCCATCACAGCCTCAGCCACATCTCCAGCCGTCGCTGCTGCTGCAGCCGCCGCCGCCGCCTCGTCCCATCTCTCCGGCACCAAGAGCAACCGCCTTCCTGCTAACCTAGTCGACCAGTTTGAGAAACAACTGCCGCTACACCGCGATGGCTTCCACACCTTACAGTACCAGCGCACCCACACCACCACAGAACGCAGCGAGAGTCCCGGCCGCATCAGACACCTTGTTCATTCTGTCCAGAAGCTATTCACCAAGTCCCACTCCCTGGAGGGATCGTCTAAGATGAATGGCACAAAGGGTGATGTCATGGGAGGTGGAGGAGGAAGTTATCACCATCATGGCCACCACTCCACCAAACACGGTAGCAAGAGGAGCAAGAGCAAAGAACGAAAGAACCGTTCTGGCGGCTGGTGGAGCTCGGATGACAACCTCGATAGTGACAGCACTTACCGCACACCCAGTGTCATGTCCCGGCACCACGGCGAACCCGTCAGCCACTACTACCCAGAATCCACGCACAGCCACCATTTTGGAGACCTGTCACTCAAGACCTCTAAGAGTAACAATGATGTCAAGTGCATGGCCTGCGAGGGCATGGCCATGGCGCCCGAGGGCAAATTCATGAAGAGGAGTTCCTGGTCGACACTGACAGTCAGCCAGGCCAAGGAGGCGTACAGGAAGTCATCGCTAAATCTCGATAAGCACTCGGATCTCAAGTCATCGCGGACGTGTCACTACCTGCAGGTATGGGGTGCTACACTTCATTTTTGTTGCAGGAGGTTCTGATAAAAGGAATGTGTTTTTGCTGGTGTGTTTCCCCATATACCAAACTGGTGATTTGTTTCACAATAAGTAGAGGTGTTCTGCAATAGAATTAGCCGTTAGCTATGAGTTAAGAGAGAGGATATGTTGCTATCTGTAGACATGTCTATTATACTATCTATGGGGATATCACTATGCTTAATAGTTTATACAACAATTGGTTTAATTTATAGCAATTTAGGAAATGAAAAATTCACTTTCAAACTTTCTTCTCAATTCCAGTTAGTATACATATAATCAATTTTCAATGCAACCTTGACATACGTTCAGTATGTTGCAAAAGTCAAACTGGTCTTTATCTCTCTTAAGACATATTTCAAGGCGGAATCTCATGGGTAGGTTCAAGGGCAGACGATACAACGAACATCTCCTATCTGAAAATATAACAAACAATAATTGAGATCGATATCCACAGATCCCTATAGAGAACTGTCTGAGGTAAATGCAATGATTGATGTATTGATCAGAAATCCAGCCAGGGAAGCCTTTTGGATTCAACTTCTGATTCTAATACTCTCCTGGGGGCAATTACAGTGTCCAGTGTGAGCCAATATATTTAACCAGGATTCCCTTTTGTGTAGTCCCCTCAGGGAGCTATTCTCTATTAAGATGTAGAAATCAATTGAGAGAATCAATGTCATGGTGTAAGACTGAGAATAAAGGACTACCAGAGATAGACTGCAGTGAAGAAAACACACAGGTTGAGGTCTAAACTAAAATAATATACTGTTAAGCCAGAGTTGATGTAGAAGTTTGCACACTAAAATAGGAGTAAATTGTGTTGTTCCCAGATTTTCCGAGCCTCTTATTTGCTATCCCACAGACACTGACTTCTAAAACGAGGCCAAAAGCCAGGTATTTGAGGTTATGGCTCTTTGATTCAATCTCTTTTAACTTTGAATATGCAGCACTTGATTCAGTCATAAAAACATGTTTAGGGGTTAGCTCTGCTTTGGAAAAATGTGTTCCCTACTTTAATCAGGATGAGCAGAGCTGAAGTGATTGGCTGATATTCAAGCTTGGCCCAACTCCCCCTGTGAATGGGTTAGGGGTTAGTATGTATGTCTTAATATTACATTGTGTTTATTTTGCTCCAGCCCTTTTTCAAATTGTGTCAGGATTGTTCTAGTCCTCGCACATCAACAATAATGCCTAAAAGTTATTAGCTATACTTGCATATACACCCAACTACAGGAAATTGAAAACTGAGTTACACTGTACCCATACACATTATTGGAAAAAATAACTAATTGCAATAATATTGACTGATTTAGCTATTGCAATCTCATTCAGGATGACTCATTATCATGGAAAGATTTAGATATTTATGAAGATCATGGTTTGATTTGTTTTAAAGGTTTACAAACAGAGATATTTTATTATGTCCATTGAATGTGATTTGTAGGCCAGGACATCAATGCAGCACCACAATCCTTGATTCAAAAATAATATTCAAATGTATTCGGCCTGGAACAAATGTTCAACCTGCGGTTTGAATATTTGGCTAGCTCGAATTGGGATTTTGGATTAGTTTTGCAGCTCTAGTATCCATGCACTGTCGTGATCATGTAGGCCCAATCCCAAATCACCTCGACCCTACCCCTCCGTGACGGAGTGAACTCCGTCTGTAGCCACACTTGCAGCTGAATGAAGTTCCCTCCATTAAGGGTTAAGGGTATAAATACAGCGGCAAGCTTTGGGACGACCTCCCCTCTCTCCGGCAGAAACAGGAAATGCCGTAACTGTATGTAACAATGGTTTCAAATCAGCATCTCTTTGACAAAAAATGTAAATTAATAACTCAAATAAAACTCCAAACATCTTTCATTGTGTTTCAAAGCTATTTTAGTTTTAAACCTGATGTTTATAAGCTTCTTAGTTTTTGCAACAGTCTGTAAATATACACAACTTTATAATAAAATGCACACATTTACCTTTTTCTAGACTAAACACAGGTATGATCCTAAGTTAAAACATATGAGGTTATCATGAGGTTGTTAACATCGCAGTTTATCAGTGGATGTTTGCTGGAACTACTTGTTAACAGCTTGTTTCCTGACGGACACACACAGCGTGACTCCGGTCAGGTAGAGACCGGTCTCAAGTCAGCACCGCTGCAGACTCGCTGTTTGAGGGCTTGATAGCCCACTCCCCCTCCACACCGCTCCACACTCGTTGCTTTGGAACAGCCCTCAATATGGCGGACCCTCCGCGCGAACGCGCAAACGGAGGGGGAGTGTGTAGGGGTAGGGTGTAGGGGGCGGTTTGGGATTGGGCCTACATTTTAATAATTGCAGTGAATGCTGCAGCTTTCATATAAAGCTACTAGAGACATTTCTGTCCATGCTTAAAAAAGGATTGCAGAAGAGGTTGGATCTTTGGCCAGTGCATGCACTTTGATGCTATGTGAAGTGCACAATCACACACAGACACAAAGTGAAGTTGTTTATGTGCAATGGGGACAGAAAGCCTGTCAATACAGAGGCTCTCTCCCTGGCTTTTGACAAGCTCATGTGTCAGCAGGCTGAGACCCTGCAGCTGCCACTTGGGCACAATCTGCACAGAGCGTGTCCACACTGAGAGCCTTATTCAGAGGAATACGTGAGGAGAGAGCTGTACTAAGGCATGTGGGCGGCACTCTGTTTGCTCATCTGATTTCTATCTGTTAGGTGTCGGGGTCTTTAGGTCTCACTTGTGATGAGGAGGAGATGTCTGCGTTGGGCAAGTTGTTGACATCACCTTGTGTCAGGACTGCAGGCTAGCTGTTATAGCCGACAACTGCTGTGATGACATGAGAGTAAAGCTTATGTCAAACAGAGTAACCATGGTGAAAAATCACAAACCGGAAATGGAAAGTGATTTTTAATGATGTCTTGTGAGCTCTAAATGAGACTCAATGTGGATATTGTGCATCGCAATGTTCCATCCTGATTTTACAAATAACTTCATGAATCATTATCTTAAAAAAAACACACGTTTATATGTTTAAGCCTGCAATCAATCACTTCAAGTCCAAATAGCCAATTTAAAAAACAAACCATTCATTTTCTATTCATTTGCATTTGTATATTGTAACCTTTACATTTTTAGGATTTACTTTTGCTCGTATATAATTAGTTTATTTTAATTTTTACTGGGTTAAGCTTGGCAAACAAAGTGTAAATAAGTAACTGTTTGGCCTGGTCCCAAGATCTCATAGGATGTTTTCAAGGCGATAAAGAGTCCAACACATGCAGTTAAGGCCCTCTGTGCAAGGCTCCTGCATTCCATAAATCACCTAGCTTAGATCAATCATATGTTCTTGCCCTTCCTCGTCTGAAATGTAGCCAGTGCAGTGCTTTAGTGCAATAATGAAATCTCCCAGGCAATGGCAGATAATTAAAAAAGATGATCTGGGGAGGAACCGTGTCTCCTCTTGATGTCTCTATTCAAGAATCTACTGTATGTCCCTAAAGGTTAAGCTGCTGTCCTCCATATAATGTACAGTGGCCATTGCGACAAATGATGTCTTGTGAGGCCCCCTGCATTCAGAGAGTGTGTTACTGTTTGCCAGAATAGACCAGCAGAGCATTTACCTATAAATACAGGACACAGGTGACATTTCTAGAACTGAATTGGGTAATAATCAGTCAAGTGGAGTGTTTAACATCCTGTACTTGCTTATTGCAGTTACAGCAAGCAGGTGACTAAGCTTTTCAAATCTCCTTCATAATTAAGTAGACTTAATATAGGGTCACAAATCACACATCTTGTCATTCCAACAACTAATCAGCAAACTCTGGGAAGCAATTACAGTATACACATTCACTTAGAAAGTAGATATTGTTCTCTTAGTTTGTAAATGTCATTTTATTCTGTGAGAGACACACAATACTATCTGCTACAGTACATGGCCGTACCAAATTACCTAGTTCTACAGCAAGGAGGTGCTTTATCCCAAGGATGTTTTTGTACAAAGTATCCTCGGTGTAAAGAAGTGACTAATGATGGTGCAAAACAGCTTGCCTGTATAGCTGCCTCAGAGGCACAGCTGAACATGTTACTTCAGGTGAAGCATCAAATGAGCACTAAAATTAGGTAATGCTAATGAGATTGGGAGAAGCTTGTTAACTACAGCCCCAGACGATCAATGGTCGTGCAAAAGCAGGTAAATTATTATTTTGCTTTATTGCCATCTTTAAACCTGATTAATTAAGGTTCCAGACAATTGCTGCATTTTATTCCACTCATGTGGGACAGAATAAATGTATGCGTAGCAGATTAGAGTGCGTGATACTTTTACTGATTGGTTTTTAAAGGAAGAAAGGTCAGCTAATTCATTCTACCTTTTTTTAAGCACATGCCAAAAAGATGCTGCCTAATATCACAATATTAGCAAACCTCATGTCCCTACTCTGCTGTTGTAGGATAGCAAAATGTCAATGGGCAATGCTGCCAAAAGAAGTTCATTTGTTTTGGATATAAAGGAGAGATCTAGTAGCATATGGTCTAAATGCTTCAGAACCCTTTCCATCTTGACTATTCGGTAAAAACATCCGAGTAAAATATACGAGATTAATGATGCTGTAAAGACACAGGTGCTATTATTAGCATTTCTAAATCCCTCTACATTTTCCCATTTGCCACCTCCCATAGAGCGGAAACATGTTCATCACTTTAAGTGCCTTATGCTGTCAAGTCTTTCACCCGTCTGCCCCGCTGAAGCGAGCCGTCAAATCAAAGAGGATTTTGGGTGTCCAAAGAACCGATAGTGAGAATCAGAATACCTTTATTAGTCCCCCAGAGGGGACATTTACATTGTTACAGCAGAAAAGAGCCAAAGGCAGCTTAATGTTACCTAAAGCATGCATAGAAAAGTCTTACGGCCCGTCCACACAGCAGCGTTAAAAAAATCTTGAAAATCTTGGAGGTGGGCGTGTCTGAAAGCTTGGGGATTTTTTGCGAGCAACGCGACCAACAACCAATCACATGAATATCCCGCCCCCGACATACAAAGCAAAAAACCCCGGGGATTTTATGCGAGCAATATATAATAATAATAATAATAATAATAGATTTAATTTGTTAGCGCTTTTACAGGTGCTCAAAGACGCTTTACAGAGAAAAGAAAAGAGAAAAGAGAAGAAAGGAACAACAAATAAATATATAGTTAAAGTTAAAGTCAAATAATACAAAAACAATCACACATGAAAAGCCAGATTGAAGAGGTGAGTTTTTGTGAGTTTTTTGAAGGTGGTGAGGTCAGTGCAGTCTCTGATGGGTTGTGGGAGTGAGTTCCAGAGGGAGGGGGCAGCGACGGAGAAGGCTCTGTCCCCCCAGGTCCGGTGATTGGTGCGGGTGGGGATGGATAGGAGGTTGGCTTCTGATGAGCGGAGGCAGCGGGAAGGGGTGTGGTGGTGCAGCAGGTCTGTGAGGTAGGGGGAGGCCTGGTTGTTGAGGACTATAATAATAATAATAATAATAATAATAATAGTATACTTTATTTATACAGCACATTTCAAACAAATTCACAAAATGTTACGAACACATTTAGATTATGTACA
>NW_011332987.1:48072-80832 GCF_000735185.1 Notothenia coriiceps
GGGGACCTATCATGCTAAATGCACTTTTTGATTTCTTTTATACATAAAGATGTGTCCCCGGTGTTTTGGGGAACTCACGCAGCGTCAGAAAATAGACCCTCTCTCTTTTCCTACGTACCCAAATCTCTAAAAACGGGGCTACAACGAAGCTGATCCAGATTTGCGTCCGATATGACGTAATATCTGAAATGTGGACCCACGGCCCTATCAGAAAGTTGCCATCAGAAACAATGCCCGACTGTTTTGGACGTAATCTGGTCGGTGTTTACATTAGCATGGCTAACACTCAGAGCTAACCTGTACTGCAGAGCATGTGTGTGAAGAAGCAGGAAATAAAAAGGAACTCACCTTGTGGTATAACCGGCAAGAGAGAAAGCCTTTGAGCTCCATACTCTGAGACTGCCAAGGCACACAAATCCATGATATGGCGTTTCATCACAGCAGTATTTAGTTTAGACAGTAGCTGCCGGGTCCCGCATGAGCTCAGCCCCCTCCTTTTATTTTTTTTAATAATTATGTATAATTATTTTTATTTTTTTTAAAGCTTTATACATAAAATCAGCACTTTTGAAACAGGAAGTGAAATAGAGGGATATGAGGCATGGCTAGAATGGGTGATCTGTGTGGTATTTTGATAAAAACACTTCATAGACATTAGGGCTGATCGATTATGGCAAAAATCATAATCTTGATTATTTGGGTCGATAATTGATATCACGATTATTAAAAACGATTTACTTTGAAAACGTCCATTTATTTAAAAAAAAATTTGAACAGTATGTTTTCAACAGTTGATTACCCTGAACTTTAAGCATAATTCAACTGAATTTTTTTTTTTTTAAAACAATAAAAAATAAAATAAAAGAATTATCGTTTTATTTCGATTATGTTGTTTTCATAATCGCTGCAAGCCAAAATCGTAATTGCGATTAAAATACGATGAATTGAGCAGCCCTAATAGACATGTTTTTTATATATATTTATATATATGAGACCTATGCTATTGCCTAAAAATAGCATGATAGGTGACCTTTAAGAGCAATTTATTCTGTATTATCAGAAATGCTGTGGCATTCATGACATGGTGCTGATTTAAAAGTTACAGCCCAAGCTTCAGGGCAATGATTGGCAGTCTTAGCTGTGCAAGCATAAAAACACACAAACTGCATCAGTGCCAAGAGTGTGAAGGAAATTCTATTAATCTGTTTCTACAAATCCTTGAATTAAGTATACTCATGTTTTGATTTGCAAGACGAGTTTGACTGGTTTGATGATCATGCAGATGTAAAGTAGTATTTGAGCTCCATCTAGAAACATGCTGATGAATCTCACACGGTTCTCTATATTCATTTTCTTCCGAACCACAAACATTGACTTTATTAACATTAATGAATGGAAGGCTAAGTTGTGAATAATATCAAAGTTGTTAAAATGAAGGGCTGACTTACTGCTGACCTGGTCCAAATGGAAACTGACTAACCTAATATTAATAATAATTTCTTGATAGAAGTTGATATGCTCTACTTGGACTAGGCAAATACATCTGAACATCTGAGGGGAACCCATATAAAACATACTACACACCTACTATATTACTACATACATATACTACATAAGCCTTGCTGCTAAGGTCCTGCTAATGACCCAGAGCACAGCATTTTTAAACCCACAGGACATGACCAATTCCTCCCCAGAAGGCAGTGTTTTCCTTGTTATTCCCACCCACTATTTGAAGGCATACAGAAGGGACAAAGCCTTCACCAACACCCACACACTTCCAGCCAACATCATGCTAATAACACTGTTGTTATCCAGTTCTGTGTTTAGTCCAGAAAAAAAACTGAAGCTGATGCTGTTCGGAAGTGTGAAACCCACGACTCTCCGAGGATTTTACCGAGAAAGACCCAGCTGGCAGAGGTGTTGAGAAAAAGCTAATTAAGAAGCTAGCTTGAATCGTCACATGACAATATTGCAGATAATAATGAAAGAGGCCCTCTTGGACCCGAAGGGTCCTAAACCACAACATCTGCAAGCAACAGTGTCTGAGGGCTTCTTAAGATTTAATAAACTATGAATGTTTAATATCCATGTAACGGGAAGAAACTCAGCTAACTGATGACACAAGGCTATCGCTGAGCCTCTGAATTAGCCCTGTGCCAACAAATCTTAACGCCGTTAGCACAGAACTCTAGCTATACTATAATATACTTATTGGATCTGCACAAACAAGCTTAGATAACATCCTGAGGGTCCACAGATTATAGAAGTATAAGGATCATCTCTGAGCGATCATAACTTGTGACAGGGGAAGCAAATACAGACAACACACGAGTAGCTTTAGGTAGCAAAACACGGAGATATGCTCACTTTAGCTGTTATTCTGACCAAAAGTCGTGTTCAATGGTATTAAAACGAGAAAACACGCGGCTGGAGGTTAATCCATAGGTTAATCCAATGTGTCTGTCACTTTGAAAAAATTATTGATAATCCACAATTCAATTTTTATGCAAAAATCGGAGAATAAAAATTAGCTGCTAATGGTAGCCACCAGAGTGTGTTGCAGCTCCGGTTTTGGCTACGCGTCACTCTCACTCCTTATTTGGTAACCTGTGTGTGTATGTGGAACTTTCCCTCGATTCTATTGGCTCTAACGGTTAAAAAGAGATGTCAATCATCAAAATCGACCAATGGGTTCCAGAGAAATGGCAAAAACGCCCATTTCCACCCAAATGGCCCCAGAGGTGAAGTTTTTTTTGCTAAACCTCTTTAAAAAGGTCAAATGTTTTGCATCAATCTTGATACAGGGTACTTATTATATGTTGTACTTTGGATTCCTAAAGCTTTTAGTCTACTAACCCATCATCCAAAGTAAAAAAATATTTTTGGACGGACACTGTAATTTACAGTTTTTTTACTATGTTCAATCTGAATTTTCTTTTCTTAAGATTCTGACCCTTCTACATCCAACTCACTGGTTTATCATTACTTTGAGAAAAAAGATGATTAATTTTCCCCTTTTAGAAGTGTAGTTATGGTCATTTGTTCTGGAAATGTCCTTTTCGAGCCTGAGACATGAAAAACAGGCTTGGGGTCTAACAGGTTGAGGCTTCACAGTGTTAACCAAATCGTGAGATACCAAAAGATTCACACCTCTAGTAGTGGCCCATGTTGACAGCTACTCCTTAAGTCATTTAACTACAATAGTTTGTCATTCTGTTTTTATAAGAATGATAAGAAGTGCCTTATCATGCAGACAGGAACTTAACGCTGAGATTCTCGTGGGTGGACTAAGGTTAAGCATTTGGTTTAATTTGAGAGCCCAGGCTCCGAGGGGGATGAAATGCAGTGCAGCTTGAAACCAGGGCTGTGAATCAGCTTGATTTATTGTTTAGGGGAAAAAACAGCCAGAGCTTATCTGACTACTTGTCTGATGCATTTCTCACACTCATTTGGCTATTTGGGCCCTATTGTACTTCTATGGACACATGTTACATCTTCACTCCATCACGGTTTTTAAGTCACCAGAGCTAAGGGTAAATATTTCATAGGATTATGAATATATAGTATTCAATAAAAGGTGTTTTATCTCCCACAGGTGCCCCAGGATGAATGGGCTGGATACCCAGGGGATGATGAGATCCCGTGTCGGCGGATGCGCAGCAGTAGTTATGTCAAAGCTATGGGAGAGGTGGAAGATGAAAGTGGGGATTCTGACACCAGCCCTAAGACCTCCCCACAGAAAGCCATTCGGCCAGATGCTCTCGTCCTCAAATCAGCCATGCAGAGACCCCATCTAGACTCCCAAAGGTAGGCCTGGCTGCATAGCCCAATATGTCCACACTAAAGCTCAGTGTATTGTAACTCTTTTATTTTTAAACCAATTTTAGAAGGATCCTTTCTCCTTATTTTCTTTGAAAGTATATTGTTATCAATGGAAATGGAGATATTGGTGGTTGCTTTATGAGTACAATGAACAGCTTTTTATGATGTTATTAATGATTGCATGGGGTGATCAGATTGGTTTTCAGTGCGTCTTCAATGAGTTGTAGGAGTCAGATATTGGAAGGTTGTCTACAGTGACACAGTTAGCTGCAAAATGGTTCAGAGACTGAGGTCAGTAGAAATGGATAAGGTTAAGCTTCACGGTGTAACACATTTATAAATGCACACAAACAATTATGGTCGTAGAAATTACGTGTTGGTGTAGGTGCTGGTTTTGTCAAGCTTTACCAATGCTACAAAAATATCTTTGATCAGCACACTTAATCAAAGTGAGGAATTATAGTTCGTCAGTACCTGGGTTTTCTCTGCCATTTTACTGCTACGGTGCGCTAAAAACAAAGTGGAGAGCATCTGGACAAAGTTAACAAATGTTCTCAAGGGAGGACCCCAAAGCCCCACCCCAACAGTACCCTGCGTACTGCAACTATTTCACACACTTCTACAGCTCTCACACCACATGGAATAATTCATGCTTTGGCAATATGAATTTGAGAGAAAATCGAGCATGTAGAACTTATATGCACTTCAACTTCTAACTACATGATGTTCCTGAAACAAACCTCAGTGGTAAAAACACATTCAGTGTTTAGTAGATGTGTTCAAAGCGAGAGCATTTGGGTTTCTAAATAATTTTTACAAAGTTTGTAAAATGTCTAGACTTAAATATTTTCTTTATAAACCTACTTCAAATGTTTAAGCCTTTTTGTTTGACTAAATCTGACCCCTCTAACAATGACTCACTACTATGTCTAGAGGCTTTCCATGTAAAGCTGTCGTTTGCTGATGCAGCTCAGCTGAGATTTGAAGAGGTTTTAAATTATTTCATGATTCGGAGTGAAGTTGCTTGGCAACAAGGAAGTAGAGCTTTGGTTATCATTTCTTACATCATTTTATGCCAGCCAGCTTAGATCACTTGCTATTTAGAGCTGGGCTGTACTTACTTGTTTTATAACCCCTTCACCAAGTTGCTCTTGAGCATTATTGGCAAAGTATTCGATTGGCAAATGTTTCATGAGATGGGGTAAAGTAGTACTCGGCTGAATGCTGCAGTTACAAATGGGTTTTGTTTGCGTGACCTTTTTCATCTGCTAGTTTCAATATTTGTCCAACATCTTACAAAGGCAATGTTCCTCATTTTTATCACAGTGTTGTGTACAAACCTGTAGCAAAACAGTCAAGTTTACACAACGTCAGACTCAAGAGAGCAGGATTAAATGTACCTGGGCTTAGTAGGTGGGGGGAAATCATATTCACACAGAAGGATATCAATTAAAGTTACTGATTGAAATGGTAAGGCACCCTGTATGAGGGTAGGAGAGATGTGTTCGATTGGTAGTAAAGCAAAGAGTTGAGTATATTTCTGATTCCTTGAAATAGTTCTGCAATGAAAATAGACAATCATGGAAAAAAAGTAGGCCTATTTGTAGTGGTACATCTTTCTACTCCACTGCAGGTCAGCAAAGATGTTCAGGTGGTGTTTAGTTGCCCTTTGATTATTTCCTGACATGCATTTCCTCTTTGGTGACATGCATCTTTTGAAGATGGAAATCCAGGAAAAGAATAAACTTGTGACCCCCCGGGGGGCCGCCAGGGGGAAAGAGGGGGGGGGTCGCNTATGTTTACTGTTGATATTACTGTTTAATATTGTGTTAAGAATGTTTATAACAGAAGACACAATTAATGTAATGAATGACGAACAAAAGATAAATACAAAACATGTTTTGAAGAATAACTGATTATTAATTATTAATACAAATACATATTAAGAAAATGTATTAAGCTGTATGATTAATTTGTCATATTTTCCATCATAATGTACTCATCATTTAAAAAAATAATTGCAACAGGGGGGTCCCCGCCAGACGACAATGCTATATGGGGGTCCTTGGCATGGCAACGTTTGGGAACCCCTGACCTAGAGTATGCTATTGCTTCACCTTCACATTCCCACTATGCTTACTGTTGCTCAGTTTGCTTTGACTAACTTTTGGCTTTTTGTTCTCGGCGATGTGTTTTTATTCAGGCAGTGTGGCTTTCAGATAAAGCACAATTTGGTGAAGCTGGGGAGGCGTCATGCACCTCTCCTCCCTAGCGCCACTCAGTGCTATTTCTGTTAGGATCATCGCAGGGGGCTTTTGATCACTTCAGCTTTGGTTCACAAACAAATCAGCCTCCTTGTTTTTCGGCTTCTGAAGTCTGACAAACTGGTATTATTGCAGCTCCAAGTCCTCATTTGTTTCTTTTGAGAACCAGAGAAAAACCATACATTTAAATTACAGTGTAGTGATAGAAGTCTGTTTTTCATAGGACACTAAACTACAGCTGAAAAGTCAGTAAAAATAGAACTAGATATGATGGCTGATTCATTTTGGATAAAAAAGAAGAGTAGATTAGATACATTCTAGCCAATAGATTTGTGAATTATATAATTATCCAGCAATGTTCCATGTCTGGATATTGAACTGTGCACTCATATCCATCCCTACCCCCTGTCCTTGTTCAGCCAGGGCTACCACTTGCAAACAAGAGAAATGCGACCCCACCCTAGTGTCACGCTGGACCCTGCCTCCTTTCACCCCCCACCCTACCGCTCTCGCAACCAGAGCTACATGCGCGCCGTCAGCACCCTCAGTCAGGCTAGCTGCGTCAGCCAGGTGAGTCTTGCACACATACATGGCACAGAGGCAACACCTGGAGACACTAATGACAGCTTTTTTTATGTTGTATTGTATGTAGTAGCTTTGCATAGAGGACTCCAGACAAATCCAGGCGTCCATATTGGAGGTCCACAGCTGATTAGTAGACAAGCTATGTCTGACTCAACTGAAGTCTGATGGCTTCATTAATGTGCTGTTGTGGACTTGAAATTGATAATTTAACGGATAGTCTACCTCTGGATAAGCTTCAGACACATTATTCTGTTGTTAACGGTTAGTTTCTTTAAGTGTTTCGTGCTAAAGAACCGTGAAATTGTACATACTTGAGAAAAAAAGATATTAGTTTCACATCTAATAGCCTTTATCCTGATTTGGCCCATGAAGATCTGGAAGAGAGCACTTATAAACAATTCATCACTCTACTGCTGCTGTGCCAAAAGCAGCAGTTTGTTTTGATTAACGGAGCTTATTTCTCTACTACTAATGTTAGGAATTGGATACTAGGATTAGAGACACAGTAACTTCCTGTTTAACCACACGCAGCAACCTTTTCAGCTATTACCTTTTCATTCCCTGCTATAAATTTAAACAGTTGGAACAATTGTGCATGTCCACTTTGGACCTCCATGGTCGCAAAAGAGGTGGTTGCAATGACGATTTGTGACACAGCAAGACAACTTCCATAAGGAGAAGGAGTAACAAGAGGAGGAGAGGTTTTGTCCAAAAGAATGGTTGTACAATGCTTACTCCTGTTGGTGCTAAACAAAATAATAGTTATTCAATTATAGGGAAACCTAGCTCCTAAGTATTTATTAAACGGAAAATACATGATTATGTAGACAGAGGACAGGATGGACAGAAATTGTGTTGCATGTTCTTAAGAAGAATACATGAATTTAATCTTGTGTCAGTTTTAAGAAATGTGGAGATTTGTAAGAGACTTGCTAGAGCTAGTGTTTCTTCTATTTATCATTAAGTAATACAGTATACAGTACAGTCAATCTTAGTCATGGGATAGGTGGTGAATGCAATGTTTTACAACACAAACTGAAAATGTTTCTGATTGTTTTCTGTTGTCATCTGCCTTTTTTCCATTTGATCTTGACATTTATTCAGTTTAAGGTCGGAATGACAGTGGCATTTCCATACGCTAACACTCCTTCATATTTGCTGTGCAAAGGGGAAGAATCAAAGTGAGAAAGAGAAAGGACGAGGAAAAATTAAGGACTGCTATTCCTGTTTTTGTCTCTCAGGTGAGTGAGACTGAGATCAATGGCCAGTTTGAGTCAGTTTGCGAGTCCGTTTTTAGTGAAGTAGAATCCCAGGCCATGGAAGCCTTGGACCTGCCTGGTTCGTTCCGCACTCGAAGCCACAGTTACCTCCGTGCAATTCAGGCTGGTTATTCCCAAGATGACGACTGCTTGCCTTCAATGACATCCTCCACTGTCACTTCAACTCTCAGATCCACAACAGGTAAAACAATCCCCCCCCTAAATGAGAGAGGGCTTAGACTACACATCCTCATATTCCTATACATGCGCAAACTTGACATACCTACATATGTACAGTGGGGAACCCTTGAGCTTCAGAGATGCCAGATGAATGATCCCAGTTATTTTCTTTGGAAGCTATGGTGTGCTTGTGTTTGTGTTTGCCTCTGCATACTCCCGATTGTTCAGATGGATTTGCTTGTGTGTTACTTTGCACGATTCACGCATCATTAACCAAGCTTCTGGTTAGTCACTTGTGGTTTTGCCAAGCTGTAGACTCAGAAAAAGGGTGGGAGGGTCGCATAAAAACACTGCGCAACACACGCTCACAGTACACAATGCTACAGCACAGCCACATTACATGGCATGCCTAAGAGGAACAGATCCTACCCTAAGCATGTTAAACTGTGGTGTTATATATGTGTTGTGCGAGAAGTGTTAATTACTTAGGGAGGGATAACAACCGAAACAGGCCAAGGGTAGGGGAGCGGTGAGTTGTTGACATATTGGTGTTGAGAGTATACACTGGACAAGCTCTCCGCCTGTCCTCCCCCTGCTCTGTTGCACTTACACATGCTTTGTGACTGACCTGGCCATTGACATACTCGAATTTAAAAAACAATCTTTTAACCATTTAAAAGGTAAGTCAATAACCTCTAGATTAGAACACGTGTGCACACAGACACACACACACACACACACAAGGAAAACAGACATGCTGGTTGCACAAAGGAACCGTATACTGATGGCATATTCGAGTTTGAGGTATACAACCTTTGATTATTTGCAGTATTGTTGTATGGTGTTGCATGAAACTCAAGCCTCTAATCAGCAATCTTAGTCTAAATAACTCATAAATTGTAAGTTCGTTACATTACAAGTTTCCATCTTAGAAAACTTCATTTGAATGGTCATTTTTTTTGCTTTAACTTCAATATGAAAATGGACCAATACTCAACATGTTCTGAAATGAGCACATTGTGTTTATGGACCTACATATTTATTGGTCCTAAATGCTGTTTTTAATACAACTTTGCAAGGATTCAAGGTTTTGTGCGACACAGTGCGAGCAATATACAATTAGCCCAACAGGTTCTTTGTGCAAACAGTCTTTGCAGAAACTCCCTCACTAAGTGCATTTGGTGTTTACCTGCAAGAGTAAAGCTATGAACCCTATTGAAACATTTTTCTTCAATTACCTGCATTTTTAAATATTATGACCTGGATTTGATTGTTTTTGTACAATTTCCTGTCAATTTAACATTGGAGACATTTGAACTTTTACTCATATTGTGGGTTTGTTTTCTTGTGCAATCTGGACTTTTGTTTTTGGAATCCTTTCATCTTCAATTGGGTTTCCATCAACGATTTCTTCGATGTGACAGAAGTACTGAAGATAAAGGAGTGTTCTCCAATCCCACCGTCTTATTTGCTGAACTCTATTCATTTAACTCTCTGCTCCAATTCTGTTAGCTCCATGTGGACTAAAACAATCAGTTGACTGTACAATATGTTGTGAAGATGTATTTTGAAGATTGGCATAATGCATCAATTATAATATGTCAGATAAATGTATAGCGACCCAGAGGAAGTGTTCCCTGAATAGTGATTAATTATATACAGTACTGTCACCTCCCAGTAAAAGCTATACAGTAAATGATGGTGTACTCTTTGCACTCTTCTGGGGAAATAGTGGTAATGAATAAAGTAACACAACAGGCTACATTGGCTAAGACACACATTGATTCCTGGAATCATGTTTTTAATGTTAGTGCTAGTTTAAAATTCTATTGTAAGTGGCTTATGAACCGAACCCCGTGTGAGGCTAGTGGGCCCCTAAGTGGGTAAGGGCCCCCATGATGCTCCATAGGGCAGACGAGCAGCAAACCCCTCTCCATTTGACCATCCATCTCTTGAAGGATAACCAGGTGGAATGAACAACTGGAGGCATCAGTGATGAGTGTTGCAGGTATTTTAATGTTGACACGCATACATATATCTATGTATATGTGTGTTTTTGCACTGCCTTCTCATTAAATTATAGAAACATAGAGTTCAGAAATATATAGTTGGTAGAAATACCTCATATTATCCAACGTATCAAACACGGATCTAAACAACTCATAAAACCTCTTAAAACATTGATAGCTCTAAATATTTATTAGTGATTAATTTGACGCTGGTTTTGTGAGTTGTTTACCATGTCTCTATTTTAAGTGTGCTTACACCACATTGTAAGTGTAAATGTATGTACAGTACCTCCTGAATTTTCAGAACGTTTTTTTATATGGCAAACATAAAATAGCACTGAATGTAATCGTATTGCCACGGTCTCCAATTACTTGTGAGATCAGCATGTGCCTGCTGTAAATGTGTCAACTTTTTATTTCCATGAAATTCTGACTTCTTTAAAAAAAAAAAAAAAAGCCCCACGTGGCAGTCTAAGCTTTAGCATTGAGTCTGTCAGCTCTCTTTGACTGTGGGATTGCAGCCTCTCCCTGGTGCAGCCCTGAAGGGGGGAGTGACCCCTCCCCTCACCGGGTTACTTACTTCACATTTTCTAATCAACCATCTTGGACCTGATATGTTCAATAGGGTTCATATCTGCTTCTTGACCCAGTGGGTTGTGATTCTTCTACTCCCTTTACATCTTTTCTTTTGCACAAAACGGCACAAAAATAAACATTTTGACATGAATTGACAAAAGGGTTCTCAGAAAATGGATTAATGATTTGATAATGATTTCTGTATTTCATGTTTAATTCCAGTCTTTGCTGTGCTGTGCAGTGAAAAGATGGAAAGAAGCCTTGAGATGACTGAGAAGGCAGTGTAAAAACATTGTGAAAAGCCTACAGTATGTGAGTTACATGACCATCATGTTTGTCTAAGTTAAGGAACTAAAGAACCCATTTGAAAAAGTTGCCCTATTACGTGGAGCTAACCTGATGTACTGATTACAAGCAACTTAAAAAAACTGAAAATAATTATAATTCTTACAAAGAGTGAGTGTGTTTACATGGACATGACTATCACTTGTTAATGCTTCTAATGGTTATGATTATATTCCAGGTTTGATTTGTACATGCGCTCATACCCCCATATACACAATATTATCCCGGTTAAACATTGTGGCGGTCTATTTGTGGATGCAAACCGTCCCACTGGACATTTACCTTACTGTGATTTCTTCTCTCTCTCTCGACCAAATATTTGAGCTACAATACTCTTACAACACTGTCTTCCACTTGCCCGGAGTTAGCATGTCACCGTCACCAGAGATGGGGTCGTTACTAAAAAAAAATGTAATATATTACATATTACTTTTAAAAAAAAAGTAATATATTACACTACTTCGTTACTCTCTACATAAATTAACTCGTTACTTTACTCGCCGAGCACGTACGAACTGCGCATGCGTGAGTGGCAATAACTCTCCTTACCAGCAGGCGGCGGTAGTGTATATTCGTCATTCAAAACAGGCAACAACCGGAAGACAGAGAAGAAGAACAGACTACATGATATAAAAAACAACAAATAGCGTCGTGTGCGTTAGCTTCACCCTTGGCATGTGTGTTTCTTTGTCGAGGAGGGGAGTTAGAGAAATGAGAAAGGGCCGTGGTGTTTACAGCAGTGGATAACAGCTTCTGGCCTGGACACAGTTTGCACCTCACCGTCACATTCCTGTCTATTATTCGGACAAACTCAAAATAATGGGCATACCGCTCCACCCCTCGAAAGTTATCGCTGACTCAGCCATGTTTATGCAGCACTGCACGTGGAGATGTGCAAGTTGCGCAGATTACGTACATATAAACCTGCGGCGGAAACCCCTCTTGTCTGTCAGTGTGATTATGACTGATTTTAGTAAGTAACGCGTGTCGGGGCAATGTTAGTAACTGTAGTGTGATTACTGAATTATAAAAGTAGCGCGTTGCACTACTCTGTTACCGACAAAAGTAATAGTATTACAGTAACGCGTTACACCCAACTCTGACCGTCACTATATATAGCAATGGATGAAGAGCTCAGAGCTGCAAGCCACTTACAAGGGGCCTTTCTAAGCCTACCAAGGAAAGGTACCTGAGGGGGCCAGCTAGCACCAGGGAGAGGATCCTCCCAAACTGCAGAGGCAGGATGGCTCCCCAAAAGTGAAGCCAAAACAGCCGGCTGGTGGCTAACTACCAGTTTAGGAAGCAATAGATAGGATATGTGATGGATCCTGAATAAGATGAATGCTTGATTGATTATGTGGCCCTTTCAGGCTGGCACCATGTTTAGTGTTATAAAGCTATGACTCTTTCAGAAAATTCAAGCTAGCATATTCAGGTTTCACAAAAGGAGATTAGGGCAGGTTTCTAAAAACAGGATCTGGCGTTTACACGGTCAAACACATACATGAGACACTTCAACAACCTGATCATGAACGTGATACTGTCCATGCAAACAAACTCATTGATCAAACATGGACAGATAATGTCTTGACCTTTGAAATGTATGATTTTATGACACTACTTAGTTACTTCTTGGTGCAGACAAAGCAGCATCTAAACAGCACACCAGTCAGTGGTTGGAGCTAATCCAAGACACTTAAATCTTTAGCGCCAAACAGAAAATAATTGGGTCCGATCTTGTATGTCTTTGTGATTACCTACCACTCACATACTGTATGTTTTCCATAGATATATGTCTATTTTCTAGTTAAGAATCCAAATCAAATCACACTCCAGCTGTTCCTTTCACTTTGAATGTCCTTCTGTTTGCATATTCAAATTTTTCTTACAGAGGGATATGATGTTTTGGATGGGACCTCTTTACTAAATGAAGACATGATAGAGGATGATGACGGTGCTAGCTCCTCTGCCTATGTGGAGCTGGAGAGGCTTGAGAGAGAGACTGCTGCTGCTCGCAGCCATCACAGTACTAGCTCGACTGTTACAGCCATCTCGGTCCCACCGACATCCCCGCCGTCATACAGGATCCCTTCTGTCTCTCCCGTGTCCTCCGAGCCTCCGCTCCCTCAGGCCCTACAGGCCTTTAAAGAGTCTGCTAACATGGTTGCTGCCTTCAATTTGCAGTGGAAGGATGAAATATCAGCAATGCGCTATGAACTCGCAGAGCTGCGTAGAGATGTTTGTGGGGAATTGAAGACTTTCAACAGTAACTTCTTCAACTTTACTCAGTGCTACAACATGTGGACTTTGTGCCGGGAGCCGTGCAGTGACAGCACCACCCAAACGGACGACAGAGTGTCTGTAGGAATTCAAGCAGGTTCAAGTTGGTCCATTCGACAGAATAAAGAGGACAAGTCGGTGATGTGCCAACCAGAGCCAGCACCCTTCAGCATTATGGACTTGATGGATCCACCCCGAATTGAGATTATAGAGGGAACCCCTGAGAGCACGCCAGAGGGTTCAGGCAGCCCGGCCAGCCCGATTCCAATTGAGGATTTCCCATGGGAGATCACCAAAAAGCATAAGGTCCAAAAGCAGCCAGACACATTTGGCCACACAGGTGGTCACAGAAGCGCCAGTCTAGAACTGTGGAGCAGGAAGTACACCAGTGGGCCCATGTCATATCTGTCTATGTCATTCTAATCATTCCCATTCTAAGCATACTGTAAAATGAGATGAAGAAGCCAAGGTAAACACATTTACAGAGAAAGACAGGGCAGAGGAGTTGTTGGATGTCCCTTTACTCTATGCAGACACAGTCTGTCATCTCTTGAACAGGTTACAATGTTGTTCAAACAATCTTTTAATAAGTGTCTTGGTTAGCCATGGAATAAAAGAGAATGAATATGTTTTACACCAGAATGAAGTGACATAAGAATGTGAGAGAGCATGTGGCTGATGTTTAGATCCTCAAGTGCCAACAAGTGCAGCATCCTCTTTGCTCCGTCGTCATAAATACCCAACCTTGAGATAAAAAGATAGTTCAAGTAAATACGATTGGAAATATAAGGGTAACTTAATGATAAAGTCAATAATCAGCCATTGTGAGGTGAGGCATAAGTTGTTTCTGCAAGTGAATAGTTCATGTTCATTCCAGTTTCTCTTCCTGTAGAAACATTCTCTTAAGCACCTGAGTATACTGAAAGAATACTGTGAATACCTTTATAAACCCTAGTTTTTTAATGAATGCATCAAAGATGAATCGACTATTTAAGAATATATTGATATATCATTTAATTTCTAGTTATTCCAATAAAAGCATTCCTTTCCCATGGCCTTCATCCGTTTTGTAGCCAGTTCCTTTGGAAATGGGCATTTAGAAAATGACTAACTCACAAAAGATTTCTCTACGGTGAACAAAGCGTAAAGAAGTAACTGTAATAACTTGATAAAAAGTAGATAGTTATGACAACAAACTATAATGAAATCTGTGAAAGCCTATTCCTTTGGAGTACTGTATGGATGACACTGTCTCGATGCTTAGTGGACTTTGTCCCTGGCTAATATTATTTACGATTATCATTTTTGACTGACTTTTAAGTCCAACAGCATGTGGAGAAGAAACAGCAAAGGAGATTTATGATAGAGAAGTATGAATGTATTGGCTTCAATTCATTCTCGCACAAACCACATTCATTTGAACACTGTATATGTATATAAATGTACCATTTTGTATATAAAGAAACTTATATTCAATACTCGTACTGTTTGCAGTTATAAACATACTCATTCCTGACAGCTCTGAGAGGGGTTATAGTTGTAACTGTGGTTCTAAACCAAACACAGCACTTTTCAAGGTCTGACTTCATGTATGCATCGTGTCCATTATCCAGCTGTTTGTGCATGTCATAAGGGAGTTGGGGGTTCATAGTTCACACCACTGTTTCTGCTATTGTTTTTCATGCAGTGGTGAGTGACTGGATGTTTATAACTGTTTGGTTAAGTATCTTACCTATCCATTCTTTGTTATTTTAGTCAAAGGTCTAACAAGTACTGAATTTGATAAAACAGTTTAGTAGATTTTGACAATATTCAACTTTTTTAAATGCCACATTTCTCTGGTAACGGTGGACTTTTGTCATGCTTGTGGTTCATCACTGCTGAAAAATAACAGAGAAACATTGTTCCCTATAAGAAGACAATCAGAGGGCCTCCACCTTTCCCCATGTCCCCAGAGGTGCAGTGTAGTACCAGTGAATGTACTAAAACCGCCTCACTAGTGATGGCTTCGCTGGGCTCCCGTCAAACCTTAATGGGTAGGAGCCCTCAATCATCTGCTATATTTGCCCGATTGCTCATTTTGTGTGTAACTCATAACATCTTCATTAGCCACTGCCATTCCCTTCAACCACTCATCTGGCCCATTGTCCCAACATGGCGTACCAAAGTTACTGTAATACTGAGGCTCGTGGAATGAGCCCAACAACAAAACATCTCCAAGCTTGACAGCGGTGATCAGGACGATCAGTGCATCAAAGGACCGTATGTATCAGACGACCCCTGACTGAAGTGTGAACCTTTCAAATTGACTTTTAATAAAGGAAAGGCATCATATCTCACTTTATGAAGAGTGGATCTTCTTCCCCCTTTGCATGACCAAGTACAATACAAGGAGAAAAAGTGGCATTTTTAAAAGACGATCTTTATACAAAGGTTGTACTGAAGGGAACATCTAATTATAGTTTAAGCCACGAAGGAGAAGACATTTCCTTTCAACTTATTTCAGTAGCCCCGCCCCACACACCTGTTACAGGTCCTCATTAAACCTGAGCTGAAATGCTATTTAAAGGATTAATTTGCCTTGATAATCTAATATGTGTTACAGAGTCAAACTGTATAATAGTAGGTTTTGCTGATAATTTTTCATCAAAAACTCGTTAGCTGGGAATTTGAAGTTTTGGTGCAACAAATAATAATAGGAATGGAATAACTTCAAATCTATTGTTGCCATTCTTCCCTATTTGCAATACAGAATAATTACTTCTAAAAGCGTACAGCCTATTTACTGTCGTTAATAACTAAAACAAATCCCATTCTGTGATTTGATCACAAAGGCTGGGATTGCCTAAATCATACATGATTTCAGTGAAAGGCATATAACCGTGACAACATTTAGCCTATAACCATTTTAATATATGATACATATTAAGTATATATATTTAAAAAAACATGTTTGGAAAGTATTCATATGTTTGCTTTTTGAATGATTAAGAGGGAATTGCAGTGAAATTCCTTTCTTTAGATCCTATGTTCCCATTGTTTGGGGAATGCAAACTAATTTAAAAGGTGCTGAAGATTGACCAATCATGATGTCTCCAATCTACATCCATTCATTCTATGCAAGTCCTTTGTTCTTTTTGGTATTTGACTTCATTTAAACGTTTGCAGTTATAGATATTAGGCGTTTATGTGAAGCCTTCATGCAAGCCATCGATGCCAGGAGTGGAATTATGTTTTCAGAAAATATTGATGGCTCTTTAAAAAAAAGAAATAAGATAATGTAGTTATTTTTGCATGAGCCAGGTGCGTCACTACAGGTTGTTTAGGTGTTTCCTGGCAGAGAGTGGTTTCATTCACATGTCTCCCATTGTATTGTATACTAAAATCAAAGAGTTTGTTGGTGAGATTCTTGAGATGACTGCTTAGTAGAAGCATCTGTGTGCTTTGTGGCATCATACCCAAAAGACATGATCAATCGAGTGCATCACACATATTCTATTTATTTAATGACTACAGCAACATTGGAAAAGCTTTGAATAATACAATTGGAAATGCTGTACAAATGCTTACCATTCTTCTAAATGTATATCCAACTGATCTGCAAACATGGTGACGTATTGATCCCAAGGAACTCACCTAGCATTCAATCTAGTGTGTCATCCCCATTTCATCATCTAGCCCAAAGAAGTTACCCTTCCCTTAAAAAAGTTGAAATGTAGCAAAAGAGATATTGATCTAAGTATTATAAAATAAAAATATATATATATAAATAAATGAAAGTTGTACATTTAACAAAAACTTAAGGGTATTATTTTTAACCATGCAACCATATTTTGTGTAATGAAATATATAAGTATTTGTAAGAAATTCTGAATCGTCTACCTGTTACATGTTACAGTGTGTAGTCAATTACCCCATGAGTTTTTGTTTACATTGTGTTGTCATCAATATCTTGATGCAACAACTGTGCCCCATCCAGCTATTAGGACAAAGGTTTTTGGATGGAATCTGATCTGAACTTGTAACACTGCTTGAATATAAATCCTTTTCTACCCCTATGTTCTCTTCCTGCATTTATTCAAGCTACTCTGTTTTGCTTCAATCATGTTTTCAGGGATCTCAGACTGCTTTGTTTAGTGAATCAGACTTTGTCAAAGTCATAAAGCACCTTTTGAAAAACATATTTTAGCTTGCATTTGTTAGCTTATGCTTATTTTGTTAAAAGAATGAAACCAGTATGTGATTTTCTTTCTTTGCTTATTGTGGTGTTTATTGTGAATTTTCATTTACAACTTTTATTGGCCTTATGTATTTTTCATAAATTGATAAAAAACAATGGATTAAAAATGCTTACGATGTTCATGGTAATTTAAATGGCAAAATGGGGGTCATAGCTTTACAATGGTGACAAAGATGGAACTCACTCATAGCATAACAAGTATTGTTTGTATCTACACACTTTACCACACCACGAATACACAGCATGGGCGAGGCACAGCGTCTTTCACATTGACCCTTTCAATATGCATTGCTTTCCTACTAAGCTATCATTTTTTGGTTTGTTTGTTTGTTTTCTTTTTCTTTTTTTCCCCCCATTTCAGGCATCCGTAGCTTAGCTGGGGGGCGTAGAGAGTACGGTAGGTCTGGTAGGGAACCGCTTTATTCTATATTTTTATATATGTTGTTAATACAGTTTTTCATACATTTTGTCTGAATCATTTTACACTAAAATAAGATATATCATAAATTGAAAATGCTGTCATACTCACTTACTATGTATAATACATTTAAGTGTTTTCATCTGTTTCCACATTGAATCCAGTGGAATTGTGAAGATTATATACTAGTGCTGGAGTTCAACAGGCCAAAAGAACAACTTTAAATAAGCACTTGGCTACAGTCCTACATGTCGGCCTTGTGTTAGCACACTGGCTTTTCTTGTAGAATATATTCTGCATTTGAGCAGAGAGACACAATAGTAACTGCTACATTTAAGATCTTCTTCTGCACAACTGGAAAATACTTTAACTGAGATGTGCTTGAAGCCTTTTACAAAAACCATGGAACTGATTTCTTTCTTTATTTTATTTGTTATGATTTGTATTAATATTCTGTTCAGATTCATCGGTGTAGGAAGCGTTTCACCCTCTTGCTTTAACCATTGTATACATTTTCTTTAAGCGTACAGCAAAGAATTAAATGAGCACACAGTATTGTGTCCTTGTTTTAGATGTCAGGCATGCAGCAAGGCAGGTTATGACCAACATAACAGCTTTGTTCTACAAACCAGCACAAATCAATAATGCTTTTAGATTCTACCGTCCATAAGGTTTTTTAAAACTCTAATTTTGGGCAGCCGCAGTTAAGATTGACTTAAAACCTTTTCAGATCTGTACTCAAGATATTGGCGGTTTCAATTCAGCGTATTCATCTAACATTAGTTTAAAAGGGAAGGATAGAAACAAGAAATACTCACTTTACCATTTTAAAAAGGTTGATGTGTGATGGTTACACATTGCACATTCTGAAAAACTGAAGTTATTGAAATGTTTGTTCACAATAATAACATATATTCAGCTGCCATTGCTTTACTTAAGCAAAACCAATTTAATAGCCCCACTAGCAGCAGAGGCCATGCATGGTGATATCCAATTGTCCGTTTGTTGTTTTATCTGTCCAACATTTTGGTTCAAAGCAATATATATTAAATGTATGGAGATTCAAACCCAGAATGACAAATCCCAGGGACCCCTAGTTTAACTTTAACAGCTCTTTAGATATTCTTCTAGGGCTTCATTCCAGACAAACATATCTTAGTAAACATAGCTATAGCTAGGGATTGAAAATAGCAATATGGTTAATGTTTGTTTTGTCAAACATTTGTGATTATAGGGTAAAATAAGGGATTTTTACATCTTCTAGGAGCTGCTAGCCGGTATTTTTAAGTTACTTATATTTTGAATATCTTTACATATCTGTAAATTGTGGAGAAGGTAAACTTTTTGTGTATTTATTTGGAGCATTATCTACTAACTCAGTACTGGGGCAAAGGCAATGAAAAGACAGTTTGTTAAAATGACACGAGCCATTGATTTGTATTGGTTTGTTGTGAAATATCATACATAAAAGGTTAATCCACCTTGCATCCATGGGGGCATCACCACTGTATGTATATATGTATGTGGCTATGAAAACATGCTTGTTTTATTGTACGGCTCTTGGAAAAATAAAAAAAGGGCTTCGCAAACCTACTTTTTTAAAAATTGTATAAATCCAGCCGAATCAGCTGGAATCACTGGCCAATACACACCCTTAGGTCCTGCTAGTTGTCCAATGTCAAATCATCCATCCATCCATTTATAGATCCATCCACTCTTCCAACTTTGATAACCGCCCATGCCATACCTAAGCAAAATCCTAGTCCTGAGCAAACATCTTCAGAAAGGATGTTCCCCTTACTCAAGGCTCTCTAATGCAAAGCACAGTGTTATTTTAGCTTAACGCAGTCATTTATTTTGCCTGTAGCAATCTTTTATGCAAACTAAAGAAATGGCAATTAGGTGAGCAGGAAACATTTTCACAAGAAAAGAACATTTTTGACTATTTCGGTAGAAGCACTTAATCCTGAGTCTATCACTGAATAGACATCGCAATATTAGCTTCACAGTAATGGCCTTATGAAAACAGCTTGAATAAGCTACATTTATGCAATTAGGTAAAATAGAAGCAATGCTTTCAACTTGTTAGTCCGTATACAGTGTGCACTCAGTGCTCATTATCCTGACAGCCAGTTGAACTAATTGTTAATTAGTGAGATACTAATTATTGTTACTAGATAAAGTTACAGGCAGTTATTTTTTAGGCTTTAGACTCTGGAATATAATTATTAATAAAAAGAAAATCTATAGTTACTCAGTTCCCATGATAAATACAACCCGGAGTCAAACAAAACAGTGTTATGAAAAGATCTGAGAGACTTCACGTCACTTTGTTACATCTTCAGCCCCCATGCTCATGTATGCAGCTCGTCAGTCATTGCACGTCATTAAGCCACGACCCACCCTGCCCTGAGTAAGAACAGCACCCCACCAGCCTCTTTGCCAGTCTGAATCCACAACTATGGCAAGAACGGCCTCTTGCACAAATGGAGGGAGTCGGACGGGGAGGAGACGCAGTCAGAACCGTTGCAACGATTTTCATGAAATTTAAGGCTTGACCACAAAAGGAGAAAAGTTGTGCGGGGGCCTGGTTGAAAAAGCACGAGAGAGAAGGTCTGTTTCATATTCTCTGCAACAAAACTATTATCGAATGATATTACGTCACACTTTACATTAAGTCCATGTAACTACCATTGTTTTTAAAGTGCCTACATTATCAATCTGGAATCTCAGCAGAATGTATTGTGTTTACATGACTAAGTGTGAACACAATAAGTGGTAATAATTGAATTTTCCAGTATTAAGCCGTTATTCTAATTATATTTAAAGTGCAGCCGTGTACTTTCACTTCATGTAAAGTATGGCTTAAGCTCATGCCATCAAATGCAATGGCATTTAAATGCAGTAACATGGGAGATTCAGTGTGAGATCTGAAAAATGGGAATGTGAAAATTGGAACTCCACACATGCTGAAAGAAAGCATGCAATGCTTTTCAATATATTATATTGTTGCATCACCAGAGGCAGTCAGGAAATTGATAAAAAGAAAAAAGAATGTTAGACTGTCCTGCTTTTCAGTTTAAAACATGTTCCTTGTCTGGGTCTCTCAGCACATGTTGTCTTTCATTTCCCTACTGTCTCAATATAATTTATGTTATAGATATACAAACAAGCCACATGACAAACATTTTACTATTCATGTTCTTGGCATTTTCCTACAGTTGTGAAGTAGGTAATTCAAATTATGATAGTCTGTGTCTCTTCTGCTTAGTCTTTGTTTGTTCATTACTTTTTTTAGCCTTAAAATCCCAAAAAAATGTTCTGTGGCTCTCTCAGGAGACACACTGTACTGAAAATATAATACTTAATACTTGAATATTTGTTATTTCTTTCAATAATATCCATGATTGGAAAATATTAATTGTCTTGCCATTTAAAAATGGTAATGGTGAATTGGGAAAATGTTAATTATTAATTGATTCAAACCTTAATTTAAAAAATGTTACTTGTTTTTCATATTTTTGTTTGAATGTCTGCTACATGTCTCATTTGTATAATATGATACGGTGTCACTGTCTGTTGTCAGAATCAGATGATGCATGTTATTTCATGCCTGATAAGTAAGGACTGATCTTTAGACAATAAGACATAGTCAACACATTAGTGTAATGCCATTGGCAAAGTTCCTAACAATCATGGCCAACATTGACTCTTTAAAAGGCTCTAGTCTTTTTGTTTGCTTAAGAAAATTAAGCTGATTTCCATTTTTCTTCAAATTCAGTCAATTTTGTATCATATTGTGCCACCTACTTAATTAATTGTAATGCAAAAATATGTTTATTGACAACATTAAGAGCTAAAACAAAAACAAAAGTACACACAAACCAAATCTGGACAAATACATATTCCAATGTCCATGACACCTAGGCCTTGGAGAATGTTTGCCAATAAGCATTGCCCACACCACAAAGTTGCGAGTTTTGTCAGTGCCATAAGAATGTCTGCATTTGAGATAGAAACACAGCAAATGCTGGATAATGAGTTTTACCCAGAAATCAGCATGTTTCCTTTTCCCCTTGAGGTGCTGAATCAGTAGGACTGTAAAGGTAACTAACTGAAATGAAATCATTTCATGCCAATTGGGCTTTCAATTGGGCTTTCTCTTAACATTTAGGAAAGAAAACATTGATGTAACCCAAAACACTTTAAATTAAGCATGTCTGTGTTTCTCTCTCTCTCCCTGCCTGTTACTGACTGCATTAACAACTGGATAGGTAAAAATAAAACATTGTGTAAATATTTTTCAATGAGCTTTAGACCTTTTTGGAGTGAGTTTTGGTAGGTATAGATATAGGATTTACTGTTGGTGTGCATTATAGTGTTTTATACCTGCATTGCTGTTGCTAACTGGTGTTGTCTGCTCCTCGTAGGGATTCAGTTTCGTCTACCTTCTTCCTGTAGTGTGGACCGCGCTCAGCCACCTCCAGGTACCACTCCATCTCTTCTGTTTTCTTCCATGCTAGCACGTTACTTTGCCAGTTGCAGTAATATATCCATGGGATTTGTTAGCGGGGCTCCTTCACTCCTGCAAATGAGAGAACAAGAAAGAGTGAGATAAGTTAACCTTCTTTCTTATGAATGGTGAAGAAACACAACTGTTACGTTTACTATGAACTAATAAGCTTTGTTTCAAGTTTGTATTGTAATACATCACTCTAATTAATTTGCATTCTGCAGGGTAGCTTGTGAATATTACTCCAGGTGTAACTAAAGTCTTATTTGAGTGTTGATTATATTTCACATCATCAATCCAAATCTGTAAAGTAACTACATTTATTAAATTAATGTAGTGTAGTAAAAGTACACTATTTACCTCTTATAGTAGGGCCTAGTGGAGTAGAAGGACACAGAAGCAAACAATTGAAATACTCAAGTAAAGTACAAGTGCCTCAAAATTGAACTTTGGTACAGTACTTGAGTGAATCTACTTAGTTGTGAAAATTAAACACTCAACATCTGTAAGCTTGAAAGTAAAAAGCTTGCGGAGGACGGCCGTTTACGTCACTTAACGTCCACTTGATTTTCAGTTAGCTGACGTTAAAAATGGCTACAAAAAAGTCAAGCTAGTAATCTTAAAACAAATCCAAACGACCATGCAAAGTTTAAAACCATGTCAGCAATATTTCTCGTTCCGTTCAAGGTTTACTTGAATCACAATTTTCTCCAATATTGCAACAACAAAAAAAGGCTTTAAAGCAGGCTAATTTATGGCTAAAACCTCTTTGTAGCCTAAGCAACACACGTAACGTCGCTAGCTCACCTGTGTGCGTAATTTAGTCGGTTTGACATATTTGACGTTGGTCGAACACTATATAATACGCAACGTAAACAACGTCAACAGGAAGTGTGTATTTAGCTCGCTCGATGCTAACTAATGATGCTAACAGAGAATAAGGGGATTCATCTGGTGAAATATCTTTGTATTGTTTTTATCTATTGTTATATAGAGTCATAAATACATCGTAGATTAATGTGCCGAGATGTCTTTCAAGGAATCCATTAATTTATGTTATATTTATTTATATATTTCTCTGAAACAAAAAAAAACAAAAAATGCATAATGAATAAATATATATATTTTGAATTGCCTGTGGGAAGATCCCAGATCTCCTTCAAATAACTTACTTTGTCCAACACACAGTCGAAAACAAATTGATAGCCTAGGGCCAAGGCTACAAGAGACAATTTTGATCCAATGTGACGTTGGTGCTGGTTCTTTAGTTACAATTTAAACAATTCATATATTATCAAAGTAGTCATCAATTAATTTCCTGAAGATCAGTCAGTTGATTAATTAGACTAACGGCCCGTCCACACGGCAGCGTGCGTTGAAGCTTCAACGCTTCTGCCCATACACTTTGAATGGGGTGACGTCACTTTTCGCCGAACTGCATTGTGGGAAGCGAAGCGGAGCTTTGCTGGCGTGGCTCGCTGCAAAAGTTGAGCAATGTTCAACTTTTGAAGCGTCGGCAGAAGCGTCAGCCAATCGAATCATATGCCAGATTGCCAGTACAAGCTCTAGCCAATCAAGCCGCTGCTTGTGTGTCAGGGGCGGGAGATTCATGTGATTGGTTGTTGGTCGAGTTTCAGACACGCCTGCCGGCAAGCTTCAACGCACTCTGCTGCAGAGCTTCAACGGAGATGCTTCCCATTCACTTTGAATAGGGTGACGTCAAGCTTTGGCGAACTGCATTGTGGTTCCGTCGCGTCGCTTTGCCTCCTTCGAAAGTTGAGAAAATTCAACTTTCCAAGCTTTGAAGGAAGCGCCAGCCAATCAAATCATATGCCAGTACAAGCGCTAGCCAATCAAACCGCGTGCTTCTGTGTCCGGGGCGGGAGATGAATGTGATTGGTTGTTGGTTGCGCCAGACACGGCCACCGGCAAGCTTCAACGCGACGTAACCGTGTGGACGATAGTCTGCTGCTCCCCAAACACATGATTTGATAAGCCTTGTGTGATGCTTGCTGTCGATTCACTGTGTTAATGAAGTTAGAAAAAAGCTATCAGAAAAATGTGATGGTCAGTGACGAGAGCAAGGAGATTAGATGAGTGTATTCATTGTTGGTCAGTATGTGTTTCGATGCAGAAGCATGTTCTTCGTCTAAGCTGAAGGGGGCCAATCATGTGTCTAAATGCATGTTATAAAGGCAGAAAATACAAGGGCCCCCACTGTTTACTTGCAATACTACAAAAGCTTTTAAGCAGAGCAGCAACACTATTTCATAACATGACATTCAGGTCCATTTAGTCTTGGCTGAACCTCCAGTGTGTGGGCCTGTTTACTGAACTGCCCAGTGCAGCAGTGCGAAACCAAACAATCACATTCAAACACAGCAGGGCACAACTGAGTACACAAAGGTGATGATGCTTCCCTGGACTATATTATCAAATATTTAACTAAATCTGTAGTGTTTTAAAAGATGTATTTGTTCTTCAGTTGTTGTTTTTCTTTTGTCTTTAGGTGCCCCAACTTAATGCTGAAAATGACTAAGCCTTTACCTTATGGGTCTATCATGTAGAGAGCATACAAGACAGGAGTTGTGACTGCATGGTTGCATTATTTAAGGATTTCCTTCCTCTTGTTAATCTGAAACACTTTGTGATTTCTTCAAAGTCAGGACAAAAGATCTCGAACATGTTAAGCAGCAGACTTTTTATTTCCATATTTTAAGGCTTGGGTTGTTTCCTTCCTGACTTTGAATGAGCTCCACCACCTTCAGTACAGTACGTAGCCTGGATTGAGTCACCGAGACATGCAAACCTCATTAGCTGTTATTCTACTAGTGTTAATGTAAACTGCTAATGTTTTTACTCTTTGGGGAAAACACAAGATTAGCAGATAGATTTACTTTTAGGTACAATAACTATTAGTTACTATTATTACTGCTTCATTAATGTTCAAGCATGATTGTAGCTATATAAGGGGTAGATTTCACTTTAATGACTTGGTAGACATCTTTTGTATATGACAGTCTATAGGAGGACATCTGGTGCCCAGTCAATGTTATTGCAAGGCATTTTGATTTTCTTTTTTTAGATTGAGCAGGGCAATTTTCTCAGAGTCTCATTGTGGGGTGATATGACAGCCCAGTAGGAGTCAGCTAATTAAATGCCTTCTCTAAACAATGTTACCCGTAGCAAATAATTGTGTAATTTTCCCCAGCACATTAACGCGTTTGCAAATGTCAATCCATTTAGGCAAGCATAAAGTAAATGAATGAACTGCTGGGGAAGTGTGTAGCGCTGATGATGGGCTAATTTAGAGTCTAATCATTTCCCTACTGAGGGACTACAGTCACATTCATTACTTCTGCAAAGGACTGTTGAATTGTTTGTCTGTTTGATCATCCTCATTAGTTCTAAACAAAATATTATCTTATGTACAGGCATGCTTTCAATTGGAAAAATGTAAAAATAGTGGAAAATAGGTTTCGTAGTCATGGTAGGTCAAATCTAAAGTGTTTAATAACATAACAACAATTGTAATTCATCACTTTCATTTGAATCAAAGGGGATAAACTCAACCATAAAAAATATAGGAATTAAAAAACTGACTATCTAAATAACAGATAAATTAAGAGTTCATCTTCAAATCAATGAATTTGGACTCACACACCATCTTAAGGGTGGTCCTACAAATGATGATAATGACAAAAGTTAAAATATTGAATTGAATGTGTTGTATTGGCAAATGAGAAGAAATGAGAAGAAAAACAGATACTGGATAAATGCTGAGGTTTATTATTATTATAGGTCACATTTATAATTCCTTTCTCATTCTAAGGTGTCTGTACCCTATTCCACTTTGAAAGTAATTCAAATGGGTAAAAATAGGACGTATTGAGTTGCGTACTGAATGAGTCACAGCGCTGTTTTTATTTTGGTATAACACCCACAGTGTCTTGCAGAACAGCAGCTCCTTTAAGTTGGAAGGAAGTCAAGTCTGTGACTAGATTTAGCTTAACCGAGTCCCCAGTGTTTTTTTATTTCTCCTTGCACTTAATTACCTGTAATCCAAAGTGGTTTATATGTGAATGTGTTTGGGTGTGTGGGGCTCGGTCTGCACCTGTCACTACGCAGCATGTTAGAGTAGGCAGAACAACAACAACAACCTTTCTGCATCAGGTATATTGTATGATGAATATTACAATTGAATAGCAATACATGAGGAAATGAATAGATGACATCACAAGGTAACGACTAAGTGAATTGAAGATATTCACTGTAGGGTTGAATAACGCTCAGGGGCTTTAATACGACTGTCTTTATAATTTGTATACATGTAAAGAAGGGTTTATTTGTGATTAAATCCCATTCAAGGTTACCATTCTAAAACAACTTTGTGAATGGGGTTTATTATCAATCTAGACTGGATTCATTGTTTATTTAGCCAAGTGTTTAAGATAGTGGCCATAGAAATGTCTTCCTTCTTTAGATATGAAATAAGTCCGACATGACTACGGCCATTTGCAGCTCACATCAAAACAATCTAGCTTTTTACTGAGCTGTTCTTTTAAGTCAGTGTTTTATCATAGCTTTGGAAAAAATATCCAGCAAGTGAAGATGGTACGTTTCCAGCTCTGCTGCGAGGTCCATCTGGATGGATTACCATCACATTCTCATTTGCACTTACAAGAGCAAATCTTTCCCATAATCCTTCATTGCACTTCCCTAATAAACACGATTACAAAGCTGCTGTTGCTTTCCACCTTACCGACATTTCCCCTGCTTTACTTGCTAAACTGCTACTCTCCCATAATGCCCTGACGCTCTTCTGTCACAGGCTGTGTGATACAGGTGAACAGCAGCACTTGGCCTTTGTCAGCTTCCTGCCACATTTTATTTTATCGTCTACCCTTGTCTTGCCTTGTCCTCGTCCTCTCATCCTGCTTGTGCTATGCAGCGGTATCATATCCTCCCAGTTACAAGAAGACTCCACCTCCTGTGCCCCCGCGCACCACCACCACCAAGCCTCTTATCTCTGTGACAGCCCAGAGCAGTACAGAGTCCACCCAAGATGCCTATCAGGAGGGCAGGCATCCACAGGGCGGTCTGTGGACCACGGACAGCCTCGGACGTCCCATCTACAGCTCCATGGGCTCCATGGACAGCCTGGACAGCACCAAGGCAGTCACCATGGCCATGGAGTCAGCAGCAGGCAAGAGGCATGCATCTTTGGGCAGCCACACTTCCGTCCAGACATGCGATAAAGCAGTGCTGGTGTCCAAGGCTGAGGAGTACCTCAAAACCCCACGCTCATCTATCGGGATACAGGTGAGAACAGATCTGACAATGGCCATCGTTTCACTGATGTGTGAATATCTCTCTGCTAATAACACCAATCTCATCTGTCTTCTTCTATCTAGCCCTGGCGGAAAGGATAATTCCCCTTTCCTCAGTTTAATATTCATTAGATAATAATATGCATGAGAGCTGTCCTTTAAAATCCAGTGGAACTATCTCTCAGAGTTCTCAGTAAAATCACTTTTAAATCATTCAAATACACTTTATGATAGCCAAAGAACACACCACTTTTAAATTGATTTAGGTAGTTGTTTCAATAACTTGCACCATTGTCCAATTTCATGGTAAGAAGACTAGGTTTCTTTATGGAAGATTTTACCTATATTCAAATATCCCAGGAGACTATGAAATCTTGAACTGGCAAAAAACTACAGTGCACATTTGCAAATTGGTGAATCTTGTCTTTTTGAGAGGGTAATACAAATTCCCAAATGTACCAATTTGTGTGAAGCACTATACAAGGTTTTAAAGGCTTCCTGACCTTTACAAGTGTCTGTATTACGTGACATGGAGTGATTAAGAATAAAAGGAGGATCTCTCTAAAAAATATTTCATTACAGATGGAGACTTGGATCTTCTCTAATAATAAACAAATCTAGCATACATAAAGTCAATGGTAGCCATGTGCATCTGTGCTTTGTGGCGTCTGTTTATTTCAGTTAATAATAATAATGATGAGTACGTAAGCTCACGTAAGTAGTAGTAAGCATTTGCTTCCTCCTGCTCCCTTTCGGACACTTATCATTATTATGAATAGTTTTTTGTTGAATATATAACTATTATTATGAATATTGATAAATACTGTATTCTAACAATACGGTATTCTGTTTCACATTTATTATTTTGTTTTTTTAAATCTGTTCGAAAAAAAGATGAAAATGAAAATGAAATGATGGTTGGATTGTTTTCCATCATCTGTATTTACCAGGTGGAAACTGCGACGGACTCTGAGACTGAAAGTAAAGGCCTTCCTCAGTTCCATTCGATAGGGATCCAGGTGGAGGATCACAAACGGTATGCATTTCAGAGTAAAGAAACACAATGTCCATTGTCTAAGCGTAATGAAGTTGCATTGTCTCTTTAACTTTCGTAGGCAAGGGAGGTTCAAGCGCTCCAACAGTGTGACCACTGCAGTACAAGCTGACATGGAGTTGGAGGGCTTTCCCTCCATGGAGGACAAGGGCCTGCAGTTCGGTGGAGGCTTCGGTCGCCACTCTGAGCCCAGCACGCCCACGCAGTACGGGGCTATCCGCACGGTGCGCACACAGGGCCTGTTCAGCTACAGGGAGGACTACCGGCCCTCCAGCGGGCACTCCAGCCCGCAGCCTGAACCCTGGCTGGTCCAACCCAGTCTGGAGAGCACCGAGACGGGCCGGGTGTCCCCCCTCCGCAGGGACGGCAGCTGGTTCATGCAGCTCCTTCACAATGAAACCAAGCGGCTGGAGGGATGGTGCAAAGAGATGGAGAGGGAAGCAGAGGAGCACGACCTGACGGAGGAGAGTGAGTGTCCCGACTCTATTCTTGGTAAAGCAGGGGCTGCTTTTCTGTTGTCTGAGGTCAATGCTTTCATTATATTTGCAAAAAAGTGCATGTTGACATTGACAATGTATCGTGATAGGCGTGTTTTGAACAGATTGGATCCTTGTGAATGACTGAAAGACATGTTTCCCTTTGCCAAGCTGTTAGTATTAAACCAGAATCCCTTTTTTTCTCTGTCTCTCTCTTACTATTTCTGCAAGTCCTAGGAAAAATCCGGAGTGCGGTGGGAAGTGCTCAGCTACTAATGTCTCAAAAGTTTCAGCAGTTTTACTGGCTATGTCAGCAGAATCTGGTGAGTATATGTTTGTGAACAAGAACACTGTATCAACCTACATGCTCTTAATGTGTCACACAGAAAACGTTCCTCTTTCTCAAAGCTGTGAGAAGGTGCTCAGCCTGAAGCTGCATTTGTTCGCCTTCCAAAAATAGACCAAAGGGATCAATAGTGAAGCAGTCCTTCTGCTGCTATTGACCCCACAGTAAACGAAAGGGGAATTCCAATAGGAAGCAGCACCTGTGTCGAGGCCATCCATTAGGCACGGAGGCAGCCGTTTGAATGCGACTCCAGAATTTGAATAATGGACTGCCACACTGTCTCACTGTTTAGTCCTCATGTCACGTCGACTGGAAACTCATACCTTTTCTAATATGAACTATCCACAGAGTGGGCATATATCAGAGACTGATAGTATCGTGAGGGGGAATGTTTCTGCAGATACAGTAGAGAGAGTCTGTGAGAGAGACAGGCAGGCACTTAATCATACCTTACAAAAGCATAGCTCATTTTTTTGTGAATGAAATGCAGAACCTAGTTGAGGTGGGTCAAATCTGCTCTCTTTTGTGCAGACAAGTGTGTGCCTTTGGTGTGTTGTTCTCTTTGGATGGTTTTGGGCCGCAATCTCTCCCCATAGATAGTGGCATGATGAATTAAGTCTAACATCGGTAGTGACAAGCCTTAGATTGCCCTGAGCTTTCAGACGTGTCTGAATAACTCTGTTTTTCTTCTGGATAGAAAGGGGACTGCATGATGTGTCGATAAAACGCTCCAAACGTGCTTTGAAGTTTGACTTGACAGACCCTTTCTTGGTCTGGGATCACATAGATTCTGTGGTAATGAGTCAGTCTGTGGCTGCCTGATGAGATGAGTGTGAGTTGTGGTCTACAGCCCACTGGGTACAGGAGGTATCAAGAACACCAACGCACCACAGAAATGCAGCAAGAAGGTTGTCATTTATATTGTACATAAAACGGATTAATCTGCAAATTACAGTAGAATTGAATAACAGTATTAATGTTGTTTTCTAATTCTACAACAGTTACAATTCTTCACCTGTGCTCAGTCCTCCTTTTTGCTAAATTGTTGTTGGTGAAAAAACATGTTCACTTCCCCCTTTGTTCTCTGCATTAAACCATAGAAATGACATTTTAAGAGTAAATAAAAATCACTGTTGCTTCAGAACTCAATGGACCATATCTGCTGTTGTAAAAAAGATGCATAAAAAAGGGAGTCAGTCCAGGTTACAAACAAATGTTGGTGTTGTGCTGCCACACAGTGGTGGGAATGGTGAATGTCTTAAAGTAAGTTGTACTTTTGAATATAGACTTGGTAGATTTAGTCAAATATGTATTTCAAGCTTTCCGAGTATCATGGTGGTACAGTATAATGCTGGTTCATGAAATGTAGTAACAGTTTAAGGTTACAAAGACAGGAAATCATTTAATTTGAGTTAAAAAAATAAAAATAAACTCACAACATTTCTGCTGTTTCTTCAGGACCCCAGTGCCATGCCCAGACCCACTTCTCAGGACCTGGCTGGGTTCTGGGACCTCCTGCAGCTCTCCATTGATGACGTCACTGCCAAGTTTGATGAGCTGCAGCTGATCAAGAGCAACGGCTGGCAGCTGGTGGAGAGCCCAGAGAAGCAGGTACAACTGGGATTCAAACACATGATGATTAGTCCTAATGGGCTGCAGATGAACTCACTCAGCTTTTGAGAAAACTACAGTCACAACAATTGCCTTCTTTTTTTAGGTTTGTGACCAGTGGGGGGTTAATCATTCTCATCATAACACTGCAGGGACAATGTTAGGAGGCAACATCAGTTCAGCCTAAAACAGCTAGTAGCATCATCTCACATATTATATTAAAAATCCCCACATCAATTTAGGACAATATTATTGTAACGGAACACCATGTTTTTGGTCTGCGGTATGTTAGATAACTTTGTGAACAGTGGCAGTCAATGGCGCATGTTTCCCATAGTACACTTTGTACTATCCCTGAACACACATCAAACTTTTGTGCACAAACTTATCCCGTGCCCTCATTGGTCATGTGCGCGTTCGTGTGTGTTGGAGGAGGGGCTCTATAAGGAAGTAGCAGATTTTCTCCGGTCGTGTATTTTCAAATTCTAGCGATCTCGAGCCGGTTTCTCAAACTTACATACCCTCCTTTACTGTGAAATTACAGTTTTACAAATATGAACCAAAACATACACTGAACAAACATATAAATGCAACACTTTTGTTTTTGCTCCCATTTTTCATGAGATGAACTCAAAGATCTACAACATTTTCTATATACACAAAATAACCATTTCTCTCAAATATTGTTCACAAATCTGAAAAAAATCTGTGATAGTGAGCACTTCTCCTTTGCTGGCAAAGGAGAAGTGCTCACTATCACAGATTTTTTTCAGATTTGTGAACAATATTTGAGAGAAATGGTTATTTTGTGTATATAGAAAATGTTGTAGATCNCACCAGTGTCTAGACCCGGGGGGGTTCATCGGAAACGGTTCTTCCCTTCCCGAATGACATCCTACCAAACCTGGGCCTAATCGCCAAACACCATTTCATTCACTTTTTATAAACTGTCATCATTATGTTTCATTTATATAATGTGACCCGATAATAAACATGTATTTCATACATCACGTCTCTCCTGATTGAACTACTCTTATCTTAACTTTCACAGCCAAGGGACACTATTTTAATTTAACTACACATTTAAATAAACAGAGCACTTCCTTCACTTCCATGTTGTGTTCCATTCTTGCTTATGTACACACTTTTAGACCTTAAAGGTAGGGTATGTAAGTTTGACAAACCGGCTCGAGATCGCTAGAATTTGAAAATACACAACCGGAGAAAATCTGCCACTTCCTTATAGAGCCCCTCCTCCAACACACACGAACGTGCACATGACCAATGAGGGCACGAGACAAGTTTGTGCACAGATGGAAGGCTGACAGGCAGGTAGGCCATCCAGTTACTTTAGCCGGGCCGGCTCAGATGATTGGTCGTGCTTTTTACAGTATTACGGCTTCCACAGATGACATTTTTTTATGGATTTTTTGTCAAAGCACTTCAGATATT
>NW_011332987.1:81096-81313 GCF_000735185.1 Notothenia coriiceps
ATTAATTTGTCACATTTTCTATCATAATGTACTCATCATTTAAAAAAATAGTTGCAACAGGGGGGTCCCCGCCAGACGACAATGCTATATGGGGGTCCTTGGCATGGCAACGTTTGGGAACCCCTGACCTAGAGTATGCTATTGCTTAACTTTTGGCTTTTTGTTCTCGGCGATGTGTTTTTATTCAGGCAGTGTGGCTTTCAGATAAAGCACAATT
>NW_011332987.1:81383-92659 GCF_000735185.1 Notothenia coriiceps
GTGTGCCTTGGCTAGTCTCAGAAGTGCTCACTATCACAGATTTTTTCAGATTTGTGAACAATATTTGAGAGAAATGGTTATTTTGTGTATATAGAAAATGTTTTAGATCTTTGAGTTCATCTCAAGTGTTGCATTTATATGTTTGTTCAGTGTAGAATAATGCACTACGTTGTTGTTTCACTGCAGGTTGAGGCTTTTGGGCAATCTTACTTGTGTTGCTATTAATCACAGGTTAAGCCTTGAGGTAGGCAAAGCATTAAACATGTTTAGAATGTCCTTTTGCAAAATAAAAAACATTTGGATTATCAAACCATCCAGTTAAACCACCTACACTAAACAGCTGAAATGAAAGCAGATTGGTGAGAGCGGTTCTTGTAGATGAGGAAGCTGCATTTACAAGAAGCCCATTTAGATGTTAATGTGGCTTTAGAGATAGACTTGCTCCTCCAGGGCACTCGGATAATTATCTCCATGCTACAGTTGTAGTTGTGCGGGAGTCATTGCAAGCTCCATGAAGCTGAGCCCAAACAGAGACACAGATGCTCTGTATCGGGCTTCTCTCCTTCACAGTCTTACACCATGCAGTTAGAAAAGCTTGCATTACATTCAAAGGTTTTTGGTTTATTAGTGTGTTCAAATTGGAAGGGTAATGTTCTGGCTGCATAACAATTTAACGTTTCTGTAGTTTCTTTTGTCTGAGAACACAGTTTCATGAGCTGCATCCGGAGCTCTTAAATGGCATCCATGTTTCCCTCACTTGCGTCTTGTCTTTGAGACCCTCGCACCAGGGGTTCATGGAGAGACAAATGCGCATAGAGAAGAAAAGAGAACATGTGTTTTAAGAGCAATAGGATGTCTTTGCAGTCACATAAATGTCTCACATGGTCTCTAATGGCTTTCATCGTGGCCTTGGTCTGTCCCAAACATACACATGTACCCAAGATAATTAAAGTATATACAAGCTTATAGCAGTATGTACTCAAAGACGTGCACTCCATCGTGAACAAAACTCCCAATAGCATTTCATTTATCTGCAGTATTTCCTTAAGCCTCTCTGCCAGTGTTTCCTTGCTTCTATCCTTGTGTTCTTGTGCAGAGATATTATTTTTCCCTGATGAGAAAATGTAAAAAGGACCAAACTATATAAAACAGTCCTCACGAATGAACAAAACATTGTTGTCAATTGTATGATGTGTTGTGGAGGAAGTGTTTAATGCAGAGAAATCACTTCACAGTTATCTATGATGACTGATAAGATTGAGAAGTGCTTTTAAATAAAACTTTTCAACATATTTTGAATTTGTATTGTTGAGCTGCAGATCACTGATTGAGTCTTTGGTTTGCATTTCCACCCTGTGAAATATTTGATTTAAACATTTTAGCAAAGTGTATTGGACATGAAATGGTCAAACTTAAAAGATGGTTTGATGAAAATAAGTTAACCCTAAATTTGAATAAAACGAAGTTTATGGTTTTTGCTAATAGAAAAAAAAGATGAAAACATTTCACTGTCCATTGACGGAGAAAGGGTTTCTGAATTTCGATTCTTAGGTGTGACACTGGATGCCACAGAGAGCCTGACATGGAAATCACAAATAGCACATAAAACGAAAGTGTCTAGGAATATTTCTGTTCTAAACAAGGCAACGTATTTGCTAGATTACAAGGCATTGAGAATGTTGTACTGTTCACTCATTTTTCAGTAAGAATAATACAAAAAGCTGATTCAAGAGAACACACCAACAAACTGTTTTTGAAGTCAGGACTCTTGAAACTCAAAGAGATAGCTGAGCTGCAGACATCATCAGTAATGCACAGGGCAAACAGCAGAATGTTTACAACAGTTGTTTGTTTTTGGATCAGACAAGGAAGACCACAGAAGGAAATGAAACTTTAAGCATCCTTATGCAAGGACTACTCTTAAGCAAATGTGTATTTCGGTGGTTGGTGTAAAATTGTGGATTTGTCAACAAAAGGATCTAAAGAATTGTATATGTATTTTTCAGTTAAAGAAATTGTATACATTAAGAAAGGTGGGACTATACAGTATGAAGCAGAATGTGAATAAGTCTATGTACTCTGGTCCTGCATTGCTAAACATTTTTGATGTCTTTGATGTGATGTCTGTTCTTTATTTGCAGGTCCCATTGTTATTGTTGTTGTTATTGTTGTTATTGTTCATTATTATTAAGCGCCGCTCTCCACCTTCGTCTCCAGTATGACTCAGATGAGGGTGTACGGTTATGTTTGGCTGTGAACATTTCTTTTTTATTATGAAGGACAGACCATCTATTTTTATTTATTTGTTTAGAAAGGGGCAGGTCATTTAAGATGTTATTCTTCTCCCTGCTCCTTTTCGCTCAATGGTGTTTGTAGAGACATGTTTTGTTGGCAATTATTGTACATTTGGTTATGCGTACCATGAGCAGGACAAATACAAATGAAATAATAATAAGCCTTAAAGTTCTTTGCCTTGTTTAATCGTGTCATTCTGTGCCCTAAGGAGCGGAAATGGCCGCCACCTCTTCTAAAGCGACAACCATCAAAGGGCCGAGGTGGCATCTTGCGGGAACGCTCTCTGGACCTTCAGGACCGCCAGCGACAGGAAGCGCGCAGACGCCTCATGGCCGTCAAACGAGCAGCTTCTTTCAGACAGAACTCAGCCACAGAGAGGGCAGACAGCATCGAGATCTACATCCCAGAGGCCCAGACACGGCTTTGAGGTCCACAGATTCACCTTTAGCCCCCGTTGTCCACTTCCACCCAAACACCAGCTCGTGGAGTCACATCCAGCCTGCTGTCACCCTCTGTCACTGCTCGTCCACTCTCTCATCACCCGTCACCATTCTCTTGGTTGTCACTACTGAAGCTACACTAGGCAAGAGTTCAGTTGTAAATGTATCATTTTGTGTCAGCTTAAGTCACAATGTGGCACTGCCGTAGGAAAAGAACGCCCCATCTCGCTTGAAAAAGTATTAATACAACATTTAAAACAAATCTCAATACTAGGAGAACTGGACAAACCACTATAAAGACATGTTGCCCCTTGAACCTTTAGTATTTTTTCAGTAAAAACTGATCCCATATCAGATTGGTCAACATGAGCCAAGTTGCCTAGTGTAGCTTTAAACCTACACGGTGCTACACCATTAGAATGAGCTACTATACCCCCAAAATATACATTTCACCTGGTGTTTATTTTCCACCTCATATATTCAAGTTGTTGGTTAATTTTGTCATTGCCAATATTGTTAAAACCCCAGTCCTCTCCATAGTTGCCATTGCCCCACTGTGAGAAAGGGGTAAGGCTACATCTTCCACATTCAAAGTGAGACACAAAGTGCAACTTTTCTAAAGTTTCTCACCAGCAACAGTGGTCTGGAGAGTGATGTTTCCAGCAGTGATGAATCTTAGCAAGGCAAAAAAGCCTTAGAAAATGTAGATTATTGCCAAACTCCTGAAAAGAGAGCAAGTGTATAAGTGTATTTATTATGAGGTTCAAACTCCACACAGCCTCTGCTTTGGAGTTGGCTAAAACCTGGCAGCTTGTTGGAGACATTTCTAGCTGGTTTGTGGTTAAAAAGTCAAAATAGAAAAGTGTTCAAATATTCAACAGCCTCTCGGAGGTGCTGCACAACAATAACATCCATCGTTAAGCAGGCAGGCTGCAGCTGCTGACCACTGTTGCTGAATGAGATTTCAAAATAGGGCAAAAATGAAATCCTAGACCATCATTTTAGAGTTTCCATTCATAAAAACATTCCCTCTTAGGACTTTACACGTTAAAAGCTGCTGGATGCATTTCCATTGCAGAACAAATATGAATTATTAACAAAAGAAAGTTTATGCGCAGCTTGGAGAAGGTGACTGTATCAAACAATGCATTTTGCACCTTATAATATTCATGTTTGTATTTCCAAGGGAAATGTAGTTTATGAAGCTCATGTGATATTGTTGCAGTTGAATTGCAAGGACAGATATGGAAACTTTACTACAGAATTTCATACTACTCTATAGATCATATACACTGCACCTTGTGTTTCTTTTCTTTCCGATGCCGTTCAGGCCTCTCTTAATTACAATATTGTGATTCTAACACTTTGAACTATACTTACAGTATCTATCATATGAACAACATCACAATCTACAGTATACATTTACTACTTATAGTTGGAAACGTTGTGGGTTGATTTGACAGTGCGTTTGTCTTCAGAAACCACATCTCATATCTCACTGCATCTAACCTTTGTTCCAAGTGGGGCTTTTCAAAAGACACTTTTCTGATCTGCTCATGTAGTTTAGGAAAGACAGGTGCAAATGACACTTTAATAATATTCAGTTACTATAGTAAATGGTGCTGCTTTTTACTCTAAAACGGTTGTCCTTTACCCAGTCCTATGTGCACGCACACACACACACTCAAGGACTTTTTAAAACAGAGATTTATTAATATGGTGCCCGTCGTCTCTGATGACTTTTGGTGGATTGTGACTTTAGAAAAAGATCATCTTTGCAATGCTCTTGCCCTCAGTGATGTGAAGGAGGAGAAGGTTTTATGGGTTCACTTCCTTTCTAAACATGCAAAGAGGTTGGTGTTATTTATTTAAGAGACTACAAGCTTTGACATTCCACCTTAAAAAATAAAATATGCCCACCCTGAGCCAAGGGCATTCTGCTAAAGCTGGCTGAACAGACTGCATTGTACCTGTCCATATTTTATACCACAGCAACAATGTCCAACAATTTGCAGCATGCACATTCATCCTCATTTGCAGAGCTAACCCCAGCTAATGAAAACAAATGTCGATACAGGGCCACTAGAACTATGCTGCAGTGTTTAATGTTTCCCATTTGATTGTAATTAGAATAGCACTGAGTCGTGGAGGGCAGTCTGTCCGCTGTAGATGCTTGTGTGAGTGTCAGGATTATGATGGGGTTTATTTTTACTTTGAGTTTCAGTACTTCTTGCTTTGTGACGTGTGCACACCCTAAAACTGAAACCCGAACCTTACCAGACGGCCTTAACCTCATGAATGTAGAGCCCAACAAAAATGCAAAAAAAATCACTTCCTTTGAGACTGCTGAAAATCCAATTCAATTTGAACGGGAGAGAGTTTACTCCAAAATCTTATAATAAATACATTTAAGTTTCTCTAATTCATTTCGGCTTCAAGCTTAAACATGCCGTGTCACCAATCTTCAGCTCGTCTCCCTGATTCTCACAGGAAGTACAGATGTTTTCGCCATTACGAAGGCAAAGGCGTTCATACATAAACAAAAACAGATTTTTTGTTTTACAGCATGTCAATAAAATAGAATCTGATCGATTCATACAAGTTCCAATAAAAATAAAATTCAAGAAATTGATTAAAAGAAATGCAAACGAGAATTCATGATATAGTTACACATTTATGTAGACTGTAAAATGAATGCTTATTTTCTGTGGAGTTTATATTTATATGCACCGTTAAATATATTTAGACTGGATCTCTTGTTCCAGCTGTAAATCACCTTCACTAAACCAAATTCTCACCGAGTGAACTAGTTACTAGCTTACTGTGTATATACTGAGCCCCGATATAGACTAAATAACTATTTATTGAATATAATTATAGCTTAAAAATCAAATATATTATATAATTACAGATTCTTATAACAGGTTATTCTCAATGGATTTTACTTAACTTAAAAACAAATATATTTTTCCATGAAGGGGCTTTGCCTCAAACAAAACTCCATTATATTGTATTTCAGAGAAGAACATAGAGGCTGATTCCATTTAACAACCCTCTGTAGTCAGGAAGCTAAATTATTTAAGTCATTTCATTTTAATAAGCCTTGTTCTAATCATATTCAGTCTGAAGAACAGACATCTTCTACAAAGTGTAGTGCTAAATGTTTTTTATTCAGTCTTTTTAAAATGTATAGAAATAAGGGCATAACAATGGTGGTATCTTCTTTTCCTCAATTATTCCCTAGCAGATCTTTAACAGGAAGTAACACATTCTGTATGTTTCTAATATATATATATAATTGACAGACTTACCTTCTTTTTGCTTGCTTGGTTGACTGTTCACACTTTTAGGGGAACAATCTTCTCACAGTACCTTGAACAAAAAAAAAAGGTGTATTACTTTAAAGTGGACACTTAATGTGAAAACCTGAAAGGAGTGACTAACATATTTTTGTATAGAAGTAAATCTAATCCGGCAGCACATGGTTGATTTAAGGCATATTTGAGTAAACACTATATACAGTAGTGCAACAAGTGTATTCCCTGTGGTGAATGTCACCAGAAGTAGAGTTAACAGATTATTCCCAGTTTAATTCATGTTTTGTAGGACAATAAAAACCTCACGCAATCTTCCACTTCCCTTGTAGGTCTATTAATATCATGAAGGAGAATTTAGTTTAAAATATTAAACACCTCGTTTATTTCACTGGTCCCGCCCCCATAGGGACAGACAGTAGCTTCTCTGATATTTGCTGACGGGCTACTTCAACACTCTGACTGCTCTTCCACCTAACCGAACGTCAAGCAAATCAAGTCTACTTCCCACAGACTGCAAACTGTGATCCCAGTTTTTTGTAGTTTCTTATGTTGCCAGGTAGTTTGAATTGATTTCACTTTTAAACCAGTAGGCATGAGTCAAATCTGTGAAGTGTTTGTCATACGGTATGATGTTGGTTTAGCACATACAAAGGGGAACAGTAGAGTGACAATGATTGACAGGTTGCAGACTCACTGTTGGTGGCTTGTGTCAAAAATGATGTCACTTTGGTTTTTGCACCAATCATCTATCAGTAACAGACACAAAGATGTCCTCTAACGTCACAGGGACACCAGCTGCTGCGAGGGATGAACACAACTAGAGTATGTGTGACGTGAAAAACACATTTTGCGGTATCAAGCAGGGTATTCTATGATCATAGTTGTATATTTTGGGATTACTCGTCGTGAGCATTGCATCTCTGATGAAGCGCTTAATATATTTTGCTTTTTCAGGTCTGTGTCATATTTGTACCCACCGTGCTATGAGGGGCTTAGGAGTTTGGCAATTATGTACATGACAAATCCTCAGGTGCCTTACAGTTTGATCCTCATAGGCCTCTGTGAGGGAGTGTTTTGGGGTTGAGGGAAAACACCTCTCAGAGTGCAGGTTTGTTCGTGACACCATTACAAAGGGCTGGAAACTGTGCTGGGTCGGGCTGCAGGAAAACTGATTTACATTGATATTTGACTAATCCAAACATCCTACTGTAATACATACAGCACAATACAGTGTAGAGGAAAATCAAAGGAGGATTTGCTAACTTTTCAGTCACACAGATGTTCTGCTTCATTAAAAACATGTGAATTGTAGAAAATGTTGATTTTAACATCTCAGAGTGCACGTCAAATCTAGCTTAGCAATTTAACTCCTTGAAATGTCCTCATTTTCCACCTAGCTGTGATATTGTAATCTCTCGATGTTTGGCCTTTTTTTGGCATCTACAGAAACTAAGGACTGACAAACTTGACCAGCCAAAAAGTGCAATAGTGTTTTCATACGAAGACAGGCGGGCTCACCTACAGCTATTTACCTCACGGTTATTAAGTGTGTTAGCGAACATGGTATAGTAGGAGTAGTTGTAATCTCCACAGGAACACTTTGTCATGCCTGTGTACTATGCAGCGGTACTTCTGTGGGGCAGCAGAGCTCATGCAGATCACCTTTTATTTACAGAGCACTGAAAGCACGCTGTCCATCATGCTTTACACTACAGGAGCAAAAACTCTCATTGCCATCCAGGGCTCAATCTTACCATGGTCACCTATTTACTTGTATGCTTATTCAAAGAGAATGAAGCATCTAGTTTAAAGAAAGAGTCAGCTAACTCTCAGTAATACTCCCGGTAGTTTCACTGCAAGGTCATTCGTCCTTGTTTACATCTGTTTATGCTTTGTATACAGCACGGTACGCAGCATCATATTTAACATCTTAATAGTTGTCCTGATGATAAACCTCAGAGAAGTCTGTATAGGTGCTGAATCAACTAACTTCTCTCCTTGTGATTTGCTTTCTTTTTGTTTATTCTGACAATCAGCACACACATCAAAATACACACACACACACACACACACACACACACACACACACACACACACACACACACACACACACACACACACACACGCACACACATATTATATCCTCAAGATAGACCCCTTTTCCTTGTTTGCTTCTTGATACAGACTCCATTCAATTTTCACTGGAAGCTTTTCTCCTTGTTTCTGATACAGTTGCACTGCAAAGATGTCTTTTTTAAATGCTTGCTCTCTCTTCTCATAAATCATGTAACTTGTGATGATCTTAGATCAGCGTTTTGTCTGTTGTCTCAATCCAAACAGCAGTCAAGAGTAATTATGGAACATTATTTGAAGTCACGCTTGCGTTAATACTGGGCTGTATGAGAGTGTTTCTACTCCTCAAGCAATAAGCCTAATTTACATATTTAGTTTGGCTTTTCATCCAATCTTTAGACTCTTTGTAAAGCTAAACCTGAGGGCTGTTAGGTACTGCTGGTGGTTATCGCTGCTAAAAGAAACTGTTTGACATTTTGGGAAATATGCTTATTTGTTGTCTTGGCGAGAATCAGAGAAGTCGATCGATCCCCATGTTTTTACGTTAAAAATGAAGTTACAAGCAGCAGCTGATTAGCAAAGCTTGGCATAAAGACTGGAAACGGGGCGATGGCTGCGTCCAGAAGTAACAAAATAGCACCTCTAAAGCTCACTTATTTTCTCATTTGATCATGTTTGTTTATTTCGTACTAAGGAGTAATATATTTATTCTGTGGTTTTGCAAGGGTTTTCCCACATAATGAAATAAATGTAAAAAAAACGAACTTCTTGTTGTTACACACAGACTTTTGTATGGGACTATCAAACACGATTTAACATGTTAATTAGGGAGTTTAAGGGATGCTGGTAGGCACATTTTGTTACCGAACTGTTTCCCCTATTTTCAGTCTTTTCGGTAAGCTAAGCTAAACTAAGCTAAAAAGAGGCTAAACTAAGCCAAACCAAGCTAAGGTAGGCTAAGCTAAGCTAAGCTAACCATCCCTGGATGTAACTTTTCAAGTAAGCAAGTAAGAAATATGCACAAGACTAAAAGTAATAAATAGTTGAATAAAAAGTGATAGATATACACATATGGTTATGGAATAAAGAACAACAATATAAATTAGGTGAGGTTAACAGCTAAAGTCAGTAAAACGTTCGAACAAGAGATTTATTTTTAGAGAAACCTACTTCCCAAAATGTCAAATTATTCCTTTGAAAGACGAATATTTTCTTATGACAATTAACTTAGAATTTTTTAATGGCGTTGTAATATTTTCTCATACATGATTTCTGTAAGTGATTAAGGTTGATTTTACTATTCATTTGTATTTTTCTTTTTTACTTGCAACCTCAGTCCGCATATACTGAGTTACCAACATCTGCTTATTTTTAGGAACTGTGTTCTACTGTATGAATGGGAGGAGAAATTAGTCGATATCTGTGCCGTTCTTTATGTTTCAAAGGTTTATGAGGAGAGAGAGAAGTCACAACTTAGTTTGCCTTTGGTGGAGAAATGTATTGTGTCGTGGCTGTGGGTAGAAATAACAAGAAGGCCTATTATGGGTTTTGCAATGTGACATGAGAACATTTAAAAAAAAGTTTGTGGTAAGCTTAAACCTATTTTGAATTGTTAGATATATCAATAATGAGGATAAATATAATGCCAAATATTCAGTATTTGTACAGAAATATACATATATAAATATATAATATATGCCTAATTTACATGGAACTATTTTCCGCTCTTGACCATGTTTTTGTTGTTTACCGTTCCTTTGTCAACATTATTTTATAAAGATCTACAGATAGCATGCAGGATAGTGAAAATGAATGTATTATTTAGTGTTTCATTGCTGTTCAGTATTACAGCACTCTACAGATCAGTTTGTGTTTGTAACATTGATTCAAGCTGAATATTTCATTTCTAGATTTGTTTACCTATAATTGTAAACTTTTTTTTTTTTTTTTCTAAATGCAAGGTTTCAAAATGGTTTCAACTATTTATATCATTTTATCATTTTCCTGCTTTATCAATGTGGCTCGGTATATTTTGCCTCTTCTAAGTACTGCTATCAACCATCTGTTGTAAATAATTATGCAATTAAACTTTTTGAAGAAAACGGCATGGTTGTGATTGAGCGCATTTTTTTCCTGTAAGTACCAGGGGTGTGGAGCGGCTTGCAGCTGTCTTCAAGCCATGTGGGATTTTAACTCAAAGCAAAGTGATTTATGGCGAATAAACAAAACCCCAATAAAGTGTCATTTATCCTAATTCTCTATATAACAATAAACAGAAAAGCACTTGATGATGTGCAATGTGCAATCAAAATCAAAAGTGTCTCGTAACAATATTGGCCCCCCAGTTACAACTCTGATTAATGAAGTGACTAATTGATCAATGAAAGAGCCGTAATGAAGTAGAAACATGAACTGCTGCAAATGAAGGATCTCTGATACAGCAGACATTCAGAGGCACATTTTAGTCAGCCAAAGTAGACATTTTCAAATTAGGAACAAATATTTGATATGTGAAGTTAAATAAGTAGTAGGCCTACAATCAAATACATAACCCAGTCTCATGGCATTTTGTGTTATAGTCACGAAATTAATTTAATCTATTGATTAGTGTTCACCAACACGATTTTTGCATTTGTGTTGTTTCACACAGAACGAAAAAGCAATGTATTTCTATTGGTAGTATATTTCGTGCCTTTCGTACCACGTCTTTTTGTCCGGTCGGGTCTTGGAAGACCGGAAGCTGTGTGGTTCATAAAAAAAATGTCTTACCCTAAGCCTAACCCTACCCTTTTTATTTTAAATTGTTTAATGTCGGAGTTTTTTTGCCGTCCGCAAGGAAAAGAAATGGGGCTCAGAGCCTCAGAATACTGAAATCTGTATTTAAAAAAAAAAAAATGTCCTTCTAATTTGTTATTATTTGGTGCAGGCACGAAACATACTTCCAATATAAATACATTGCTTCTAAAATCCAGAATACTGAAAGCTGTATTTTTTTAAATCTCTTTTTCCTTCAAATTTGTTATTATTTGCATTGCTTTTAAAATCGTTCTGTGTGACATGAAAACAATGCGAAAATCGTGTTGGTGAACACGAATCAATAGATTAATTTCGTGAATAACACGAAATGCCGTGAGACTGTGTTGAAATACAG